>NC_080715.1:33216854-33334354 GCF_019097595.1 Hemibagrus wyckioides | reverse complement strand
AGGAAGTGACGAGAGCAGTCAGAGACACAGAGCTTCAGCGGTCTGAGATCACTGAGAGCCAAGAACGCTCGCTAACAACCATTCAGGCATGGCAAGAAACTATTTCCTTTCTTTCTCACTCTCTCTCTCTCTCTCTCTCTCTCTCTCACACACACACACACTCACAGTCAGCATGTGCACTCAGTACAATACCTTCATTCATTCTACCTGTGTGTAATGTGTGTTTTGAATTACGTACTACTGTGGCATGGAAATTTTACTGTTCTCTACAGAAGAACAGTGTGTGTGTGTGTGTGTGTGTGTGATGAACAGTTCATACAAATTAATAAAACCAATTAATAACAGTCAGAGTGGACAAGCTATCGGTTTTCTGAGCTGTGTTACACAAAAACAAACAAACAAACAAACAGCTCATTGGGGAGCTGCTGCCCAGTAGAGCTGTGATTATGCCAGTCCAGTCCACTCACTGGGCTCCAGTCCACTCACTGGGCTCCAGTCCACTCACTAGGCTCTAGTCCAGCAGCCTCGGCTTTACACAGCTCATGTGTTTATAAGTAAACAAGTGGAAAAAGTGTTTTCATCACAGAGCTGAAATAAATAATCACCAGGATACAGCAAGAGGCTGAGGAATCACACAACTACACAACTACACAATTACACATCTGTCAGGTAAACCTGCACTGAGACAAGGATTACAGCTACACAACCACACAACTACACAACCACACATTCACTCAATCACATAATGCCACAAACACATAATCATACAACTACACAACCACACATCTACACAACTGATGGGTGAACCTGCACAGAGCTGAGGATTACAACTGCACAATCCCACAATCCCACAATTACACAACTACTCAATCACACAATTACACAACTATTCAATCACACAATTACACAACTACACAATCACACAATCCCACAACTACACAATCCCACAACTACACAATCACACAATTACACAACTACTCAATCACACAATCCCACAACTACTCAATCACACAATTACACAACTACACAATCACACAATCCCACAACTACACAATCACACAATCCCACAACTACTCAATCACACAATCCCACAACTACTCAATCACACAATTACACAACTACTCAATCACACAATTACACAACTACACAATCACACAATCCCACAACTACTCAATTACACAATTACACAATCACACAATCACACAACTACTCAATCACACAATCACACAACTACTCAATCACACAACTACACAATCACACAATTACACAACTACTCAATCCCACAATCCCACAACTACACAATCACACAATCCCACAATTACACAATCAGACAACTACACAATCACATAATTACACAACTACTCAATCACACAATCCCACAACTACTCAATCACACAATTACACAACTACTCAATCACACAATTACACAACTACTCAATCACACAATCACACAATCCCACAACTACACAATCACACAACTACACAATCACACAATTACACAACTACTCAATCACACAATTACACAACTACACAATCACACAATTACACAACTACTTAATCACACAATCACACAACTACACAATCCCACAATCCCACAACTACACAATCACACAATTACACAACTACTCAATCACACAATCCCACAACTACTCAATCACACAATTACACAACTACTCAATCACACAATCACACAACTACACAATCACACAATCCCACAACTACACAATCACACAACTACACAATCACACAATTACACAATCACACAACTACACAATCACACAATCCCACAACTACACAATCACACAACTACTCAATCACACAATCCCACAACTACTCAATCACACAATTACACAACTACACAATCACACAATTACACAACTACTCAATCACACAATCCCACAACTACTCAATCACACAATTACACAACTACTCAATCACACAACTACACAATCACACAATCCCACAACTACTCAATCACACAACTACACAATCACACAATCCCACAACTACACAATCACACAATCCCACAACTACACAATCACACAATTACACAACTACTCAATCACACAATCCCACAACTACTCAATCACACAATTACACAACTACTCAATCACACAACTACACAATCACACAATCCCACAACTACACAATCACACAATCCCACAACTACTCAATCACACAATTACACAACTACTCAATCACACAACTACTTAATCACACAATCACACAACTACACAATTACACAACTACTCAATCACACAATTACACAACTACACAATCACACAATTACACAACTACTTAATCACACAATCACACAACTACACAATCAAACAATCCCACAACTACACAATCACACAACTACACAATTACACAATCCCACAACTACACAATCACACAATTACACAACTACACAATCACACAACTACTCAATCACACAATTCCACAACTACACAATCACACAACTACACAATTACACAATCCCACAACTACACAATCACACAATTACACAACTACACAATCCCACAACTACTCAATCACACAATTACACAACTACTCAATCACACAATTACACAACTACTCAATCACACAATTACACAACTACTCAATCACACAATTACACAACTACACAATCACACAATCACACAACTACACAATCACACAATCCCACAACTACTCAATCACACAATTACACAACTACTTAATCCCACAATCCCACAACTACACAATCACACAATCACACAATCCCACAACTACACAATCACACAATTACACAATCACACAACTACACAATCACACAATTACACAACTACTTAATCCCACAATCCCACAACTACACAATCACACAATCACACAACCCCACAACTACACAATCACACAACTACACAATCACAATTATGCAACTACACAATCACACAATTACACAACTACACAATCACACAATTACACAACTACTTAATCACACAACTACACAATCCCACAACTACTCAATCACACAATTACACAACTACTAAATCACACAATTACACAACTACACAATCACACAATTACACAACTACTCAATCACACAACTACACAATCACACAATTACACAACTACTTAATCACACAATCCCACAACTACACAATCACACAATCCCACAACTACACAATCACACAACTACACAATCACAATTATGCAACTACACAATCACACAATTACACAACTACACAATCACACAACTACACAATCACACAATTACACAACTACTTAATCACACAATCCCACAACTACACAATCACACAATCCCACAACTACACAATCACACAACTACACAATCACAATTATGCAACTACACAATCACACAATTACACAACTACACAATCACACAACTACACAATCACACAATTACACAACTACTTAATCACACAATCCCACAACTACACAATCACACAATCACACAACTACTCAATCACACAATCACATAACTACACAATCACAATTATGCAACTACACAATCACACAACTACACAATCACACAATTACACAACTACTCAATCACACAGTTACACAACTACACAATCCCACAATTACACAACTACACAATCACACAATTACACAACTACACAATCACACAACCACACAACTACACAATCACACAATTACACAACTACACAATCACACAACCACACAACTACACAATCACACAATTACACAAACACAATGTCACACACAAACAGTTACACGATCACACAGTCATACAGCTCACTGTATCACACAATCACTGCAGTCGAACAATCCCAAAGTCGCACACTACCACAATCACCACAGTCGTTCAGAATTGTGCGAATGTACTCGTTAGAATTGTGCGAATGCAATGGTCAGAACTGTGTGAATGCAGTCATTCAGAATTGAGCGAATGCAAGTGTTCAGGATTGTGCAAAGGCAGTTGTTCAGAATTGTGCGAATGCAGGTGTTCAGGATTGTGCGATTAAAATGCAGTCGTTCAGATTTGTGCAAATGTAGTCATTCAGATTTTTCCAAATGCAGTCATCAGAATTGTGCAAATTTTGGTGTACAGAATTGTGCAATTAGGATGCAGTTGTTCAGATTTGTGCGAATGCAGTCGTTCAGAATGGTGCGATTAGAATGCAGTCATTCAGAATTGTGCAAATGCAGGTGTTTAGAATTATGTGAATGCAGGTGTTTAGAATTGTGCAAATGCAGTTGTTCAGAATTGCACGAATGCAGGCATTCAGAATTGTGTGAATGCAGGCGTTCAGAATTGCGCGAATGCAGGCATTCAGAATTGTGCGAATGCAGGTGTTCAGAATTGCGCGAATGCAGGCGTTCAGAATTGTGCGAATGCAGGTGTTCAGAATTGCGCGAATGCAGGCGTTCAGAATTGCGCGAATGCAGGTGTTTAGAATTGTGCAAATGCAGTTGTTCAGAATTGCGTGAATGCAGGCGTTCAGAATTGCACGAATGCAGTTCAAAATTGCGTGAATGCAGATGTACAGAATTGTGCAATTAGGATGCAGTTGTTCAGATTTGTGCGAATGCAGTCGTTCAGAATGGTGTGATTAGAATGCAGTCATTCAGAATTGTGCGATTAGAATGCAGTCATTCAGAATTGTGCAAATGCAGTTGTTCAGAATTGCACGAATGCAGGCGTTCAGAATTGTGTGAATGCAGGCATTCAGAATTGCGCGAATGCAGTTGTTCAGAATTGCGCGAATGCAGTTGTTCAGAATTGTGTAAATGCAGGCATTCAGAATTGTGCAAATGCAGGTGTTTAGAATTGTGCAAATGCAGTTGTTCAGAATTGTGCGAATGCAGGTGTTTAGAATTGTGCGAATGCAGTTGTTCAGAATTGCGTGAATGCAGGCGTTCAGAATTGCGCGAATGCAATTGTTCAGAATTGCGCGAATGCAGGTGTTTAGAATTGTGCAAATGCAGTTGTTCAGAATTGCGTGAATGCAAGCGTTCAGAATTGCGCGAATGCAATTGTTCAGAATTGTGCGAATGCAGATGTTTAGAATTGTGCGAATGCAGTTGTTCAGAATTGCGTGAATGCAGGCATTCAGAATTGCGCGAATGCAATTGTTCAAAATTGCGCGAATGCAGGTGTTTAGAATTGTGTAAATGCAGTTGTTCAGAATTGCGTGAATGCAGGCGTTCAGAATTGCGCAAATGCAGTTGTTCAGAATTGCACGAATGCAGGTGTTCAGAATTGCACGAATGCAGTTGTTCAGAATTGCGCGAATGCAGGCGTTCAGAATTGCGTGAATGCAGGCGTTCAGAATTGTGCAAATGCAGTTGTTCAGAATTGCGTGAATGCAGGCGTTCAGAATTGCGCAAATGCAGTTGTTCAGAATTGCGTGAATGCAGGCGTTCAGAATTGCGCAAATGCAGTTGTTCAGAATTGCGCGAATGCAGGTGTTCAGAATTGCGCGAATGCAGTTGTTCAGAATTGCGCGAATGCAGGCGTTCAGAATTGCGCGAATGCAGGCGTTCAGAATTGTGCAAATGCAGTTGTTCAGAATTGCGTGAATGCAGTTGTTCAGAATTGCGCGAATGCAGGCGTTCAGAATTGTGCAAATGCAGTTGTTCAGAATTGCGTGAATGCAGGCGTTCAGAATTGCGCAAATGCAGTTGTTCAGAATTGCACGAATGCAGTTGTTCAGAATTGCGCGAATGCAGGCGTTCAGAATTGCATGAATTCGGTGGTCTTTAAAGATTCATGTGGTTATTTTTTGTGACGTTAAACAGCGCATGAAAATCCTGAGCATTGTTTCAGACACAGCTCTCTGATTAAATGCAAATGTAGATGAACGAGGTCAGGGCTCTGGCTTCAGCACGAGACGAATAAAGAACTCGATTCATCAGCTGGACGAGCGACTCGGAGAGCGTGAGCCCTGACATTCACACATCTAAAATGTCGGAAAATATGGCCTGAAAAGCAGCAGAGCGTTCCGAGTGCACGCACACACACACACGCACACACACACACACACACACACACTGTAGAGCTCTGGGTGTGATGGAGCCTGAAGCTCTTCAAGAAGCTACAAGTGTTTCATACATGTTTTTTTTCCCATCATATTTTGGTTGTTCTTACATCTCCTTATCTGAAGCAGACTGATGAAATCTCTGCTGTAACGATGTAACACACACAAATACACACTCATCATCATCATCATCTTCTCATGCTGGACATCTGTCACCTTCTTCTGACCTTCATGATGCAGTGTGTAGTGAATATTTCTACTGATGTCCAGCTCTGTGTCCACTCAGTAGATGTTAAATTAAATGATTAAGGTTTAATCTCCTCTCATCTGTGTGTGTGTGTGTGTGTGTATGGTTGTGTAAAGGTTAGCAAAACCATAGAGAAGAACACAACCTGATGTCTGAGGGATCTGTGTGTCCACCTCAGCTCTAATCACACTGTAGAACTCTGGGATTATTACTGTCACTGCTCCAGCACAGGAACATTACCTCACTTATTATTAACAGTTTCTACAACTACAACTACAAAACACACACACACACACACACACTGTCTTTTACTGACTCTTGGACTCTTCACACTCTCACTGTATTTATATTTCTATACAAATGTTTCAAATCTTTCCAAACTTCTCTCCAGATAAACACTGACTGCTGAGCAGAAACTCCTCAGTGTTCATCATCAAACTACACAAACGACGCAAACTACACACTAAACACAATCCATACAAACTGCACAATCTACACACACCACGCAAACTACACACTAAACACAATCCATACGAACTACACACTAAACACAATCCATACATACTGCACAATCTACACAAACGACGCAAACTACACACTAAACACAATCTACACAAACTGCACAAACTACACAATCTACACAAACAACACAAACTACACACTAAACACAATCCACACAAACTACACACTAAACACAATCTACACAAACAACGCAAACTACACAAACAACACAAACTACACACTAAACACAATCCGCACAAACTACACACTAAACACAATCTACACAAACAACGCAAACTACACAAACAACACAAACTACACACTAAACACAATCCGCACAAACTACACACTAAACACAATCTACACAAACAACGCAAACTACACAAACTACACACTAAACACAATCTACACAAACAACGCAAACTACACACTAAACACAATCCCTACAAACTGCACAAACTACACAATTTACACAAACGATGCAAACTACACACTAAACCCAATGAACACAAACTACACAATGAACACAAGCTACACGATGAACACAAACTACACAATCTACACAATGAACACAAACTACACACTGAACACAATCTCCACACTGAGTATATGGTCAGCAGTGGACACAGCCGTGTGACTCACATTATTTCATTGAAGCTCGTCTCTCCGGACTTTCATTCTTCCTCTGACTTCCAGACGCTCTTTCACACCAGTAACTCACTTTAACTCTGTCCCGAAATCTCTGCGTGCGTGTGTGTGTGTGTGTGTGTGTGTGTGTCGCTCCGCGCAAACGAGACAATTATACCGGAGGAAAATACACTCTTACAGATTAAAGAAAAAGATCAGTGTGACATCGGAGCAGAAGCCGTGTGAAGAAGATAAAAAGAAGAAGATCATGGAGATGGAAGTTCACACAGAGTTAGTGATCCACTGGAGGAACATCTGCACACAGCTCCTCCCTGCACTCCTCTCTCTCTCTCTTTCTCTCTCTCTCTCGTGCTGGTGGTGTGAGCAAGTGTGTGTGTGTGTGTGTGTATCACTAGTTTCCGTCTCCAGTTTAATGCCTGTGTGTGTGTGTGTGTGTGTTTAATGTTAAAAAAATATCTTAAAAATGGGGTCTGAGGAAAAATTAACAATGAGTCATTTTCCTTTCTTTCTTTTCAGTCATTTTTTAATAAAAAAAATATTTCCTGTTTTTACTTGGAATTAATCTTTCAGTTTGGAATTAATGAACTGAAAAATCGCCAGGTTTCTAAATACCACCTTATGGACTGATTTATTTTCAGATTTCCTCTGAAACAATCTCCTGAGTGATGTTCTGAAGTGTTTGTGTTGTAAAGCAGAGGAAGGCTGACTTCATCACCTGCTCATCAGCAACAGCTGAGGATGAATCTGATCCATGTGAAATCTAGTGAAGAATCGTCTTCCAATCCGAATCTTAGTCCACATCATCATTCAGGTGGGGATTAAACCAGAAGCAAGACAAAAGTGTGAATTTATTGGAGATTTTATTACATAAACCTTGTGTTTCTGATTAATCCTGTGACTTTTCATCTTTGAGAAACAAAAGCACCTGGTGGTCTGATGGTCAGTCAGTGGAGTAAACAAACTGAGACAGAATACGGTGTGTGAAGGCTATACACACACACACCTACAAATTCATATTAATCCCATCATCACCTCCTGATGGAGTTCCCAGACCCCAGTGCATGCTGGGAAACATGCAAAACCCAGTGATTTTCATTTACTTTCTTTCTGTCTCCATCAATAACGAGGAAGGAAAGACTTCAGGCAAATGTGGACGCTCCGAGCGGTGAGGAACGTGGCTCGGAGATAAGCTCTCTGCCATTTCCTTTCTCTCTGACTGCAGGCTACAAAAACAGAACAGATCTGAGGAACATCATCATCATCCAGGAGAACGTCTGCGTCACAAAATCAGGGCAGAAAACAAGCGAAGCGACCTGCAGATGATCTGCTTCCTGATGGTGTGAGCTACATGAATCAGACCAATTTAACACACACTCAGGGAATGGGATGAAACTCCCTGAAGCTTTAACACACACACACACACAAACATGCACCAAAGCTGGGTTCTAATCACCACACCATAATAACTCATTATCTGTTCACATCCGGAGTGTTCTCTCCATCCTGCTTTAATGACGGTGAGCTGCAGGAGCTCCACACGATTCTCTAGAAGCTGATGGAGGTTTAGATCAAAGCCACAGGACTATCGTCTGATCACCAGCACCAGCAGAAGAGATTAGACATCTGACCTTTTGTACCAAGCAAAAAGTGACTAAATCTGTTTTGGGGGTTTTTTGTGACCTGATGATATCTTCGAGAAGATGATGTTGAGCTTGAAGTGAGTGAAGGAGAGAAAGAGAGAGTGGGACACAAATGATGATGATGATGATGAAGGGCTGTTATCTCAGCCTGCTTTATGCATCACAGACAGTAGAATAATGATGAACTGAACAATATTTATATTTCATTCGTCATCATGTTTAAGGGGAACACACACACGTGCACACACACACACACATTAATAATCATTAAATCATTAGTGCAGCTTATTTTATATCTGATTGCATTTGTTCCAATAAACAAACGTAGAATTAATAAACACTCAATCCGTCATGTTCCAGAAAATACACTCACATCAACGTCATTTCTCATGCAGACAATCTAACACACACACACACACCTGCCCCCTAAAATACACCATTTAGTGTTAATGGCAATAATCACAGACCTTTCACCAGAGACAGAAACACAGTAATCCATCCACCTACAGAGAGAGAGGGGGGGGGGGAGAGAAAGAGGGGGAGAGAGAGAGAGAAAGAGGGAGAGAGAGCGAGAGAGAGAGCGCGAGAGAGAGAGAAAGAGAGAGAGAGAGAGAGAGAGAGAGACCTGGAAGGTTCTAGTCTTTTAAATCCAGAGGCATTTCTTTATTAAAACTCCGCTGCAGGAACTCAACGCAGCGTTTGTTTAGAGGGTGAAGGTCACATGCACCTGATGGATTATAATCCTAATCTCCATCTTTTTCTTTTCATTTTTAATGAGCAGCAGTGGGAGTGCAGATGTGGAACAGATGTTGAATTGAGAGAGAGAGAGAGAGATGTGGAGGAGAGCTGTAAAGTTCAGATAAGTGATAAAGCAACACAATGCTCTCATTCTTTGCCGGTGGTTAGGAGCTTCAGGGCTTTCTGTAGGTTCTGTACTGCAGCGGAGACGTCCTCGTACTGGAGAGCGCTGCCTGCGTACTTGCAGTATTTCTGAGCGCGAGTGAAGTCCTCTGGAGTGAGATGGACATCACCTGGGAGAACCATGGAGAGTCGGGAGTCAGAGGGATAAACAGGACACAGTTCTGAATAATAAACACACTGCAGAATCAACCCCTCAGAGCACTGACCAACAACCACAGACTGTCTCACTGTCTGTCTCATACGGTCTGTCTGTTTCTCTCACTGTCAGTCTGTCTCACTGTCTGCTCCCTCCTCCCTCTCTCACTGTCTGTCTGTCTCTCTCAATGTCCATTTGTCTATCTATCTCTCCCTCAGACCGAACACTTAGACAACTATACTGATAGCGATTTAAAGCTACACAAAAAAATATTTGGAATTATTTCCAGCCAAGTCCTCTGTCTGTCTATCTGTCTGTCTCTCTCTCCCTCAGTTCATGCTGTTGGCTCTCACTCACTCTGTGCTGTCTGAAATGAAGCTGTGGGTTAACTTGTTTAGTTAACTTTTGTTAACTTGTTAAGTTAGACTTTTCTATTAAACAGACCTAAAACCCACCTGGCTAAAACTCACTAAACCCTTACTGAAGGAGAATTGAGGATTAAAAAAACACACACGAGTTTTTTCCTCATCTGCGTGGAACAACTTACAGGAACTCACACATCTCTGAGAACCATGCAGAACCATGTGGAAGGTTTGAATATTTATATTTTTACATCAGTTGCTGCTGCCTTGATGAATAGGTCTCTCTTTTAAAAGCAATCGAACCTCAGAGAGTTTTCATCCTGGTTTAATAAAAGGTTACTAATTAACTAATTAACTAGCATACCCGGTTGGTTGATAGTGAGGGGTAAGGGCTCGGCCGCTGGCACAGTCCGAGGGACAGGAACTGGTTTCACAGGCTCTGCTGAACAGAAAGAGCTGTTAATCATCACATCTCACTACAGTCTCACTAACATGTCACTAACGTTTTAGTACAGTACTGCACTAACATCTCACTAAAACTGAACACCTCACTAACATCTTACAAACGTCTCACTGACGTCTCACTAACATCTGACAAACGTCTCACTAACATCTCACTAATACCTCACTAACATCTGACAAACATCTCATTAACATCTCTCTAATGTCTCACTAACATCTCTCTAATATCTCATTAACATATTAACTTTTCATTAACGCCTCAGTAACATCTAACAAACGTCTCACTAAAGCCTTACTAACATCTCACTAAAGCCTTACTAACGCCTTACTAACATCTCACTAATGTCTCAGTAAGATCTCACTAAACCCTCACTAACATCTGATAAACATCTGACTAACGTCTCACTACTGCCCCACTAACTACTCAGCTGTTAAGTGATGTACAGATGAACCATAAGGGTGAAGAACTTTCATCAGGCTACTGAGCATCAACAGCAGCAGTGTGAGAGAGCAGCTTTACCTGCAGGATGAGGAAGATCTGCAGGTGTGTTGGCTGGAGCGTGAGAACCAGGAGGAACCTGGATGGTGTTAAAGTTGGCTGGAGGAACAGAAGGTGGACCTTGGTCTGCTAAATTCACACTGGAGGAGGGTTGAGGCTGAGACGGACCTCCAACTTCAAGGCCGAAGTTATCATCTGTGGAGAGCAGAAACATCAAGTGAGAACTTCTCTCCTAAAACTATGAAGTCTTTGGAGATTTTCAGTGACCTCATGGTGAATTCTTAATTAAGAGGTAATCTCTGTTTGCACATGTATTAGTGTTTAACTCGCTTAATTTAGACACAGGAAACCTGTGGGGCCAAGCCCAACCCCTGAATTCAATGATGTGGAGGGGTGTCTCAAAACTTTTGGCAATATAGTGTAATAAAATAATAAACAGGGCGGCTCTGAGAAACACTCTTCGATTACACAGAAACTCATTTCTATTCAGATGACATCCTGCTCAGCAGTCCAGAGCTGTCGATATTCAACTCTGGAATTTATCACGGGTTGCATTTAACGGCAAGACCGAGCCGCTGCTGAGAGACGGAGAGAAACTCCTCCGAGCCTGGGCGTGCTAGCCACTATTTCTGACCCACTTTACGTCTCCTGCCAAATTCAGGAAAGAAAACGGTGAGAAAAATTGCAAACAGATGGAGAGATTATAAACGAGGCGAGACGGAGAGGAGGAGGGAGAACTTTCTGGGCAGCTGCAGTGCTGAGCAAGTCAAACAGCTAGGAAAGCTTCTCCGTTCTGTAGAAACACCAGGCTGCTGGACTGTCCCTCAGAAGGACAGGAGTGTGGAGACTCTCTCTCAGTAGTGAACACTTCTCTCTCTAAACTCACTGAAATGAAAGCACACAGTTTTAATGGAGTGTTGTGATTTTTCCAGACACTTCATTCACTCGCGCTCATCATCTCTCGCAGTAACGATTCCTCAGACCAGTAAATACCATCCAACTGGAAACGATCGAAATCTTCTAATACTTTTCTGGAGCAATGCCTCTGTGTACAGAACGTAAGTGATTTATTTCAGGACTGGTGCTGCTGTTATTTCCAGCTGTTATATCAGAACCCTGTAAAGCAGCGTGGTAGAGCTTACATAACAACATGCTCCAGTCTGAGGTCTGAGGAGAGTGAAAGTGTGATGATGTCAGCATGAAGCTAAATGCTGGACGTGTCTCGGCTTCTCTACAACGTTCGGAGGAGGAGGAGGAGGAGGAGGAGAGCACTAGTTCCAGTAAGTCATGTGAACACTAGGGTTTTCCCCCCAGATGAGAAATTTCACTTCACACAACTAGATAGCAGAAGATCCTGATCATAGCTGAAGATCTGAGACGCGCAGCAGCCGAAGTGTTAATGATAAAGGAGCAATGACGTGGTGATGAAAACGGAAGATAACCATCAGGACTGCTGACACCTTTATTACAGCATGCGTAACTGACTGACATTTAACTACTGCACATCATCTTTATCATCATCATCATCATCACTGTAGTTAATTGAGCTGATTTCTCACATCACATCTCACATCTCCCTGGTAGAACATAACCACAGAGAGGAGTGTCAAGCTAAAACATTAAGCTAATTATTTTCTTAAGTAATGCTAAATTAGTGATGAAGTGGCTGAATAGGATCATGGGATTGTTCAGAAGTTCTCACACACAGACACAGATCATAAAAATAGAATAAATAAAAATAAAAAATAAATAAAATAAGGAATACAAATTTAAAGACTTTCAATTAAATGACAAAAAAAATGTTTTTTAAATTTACTACACCGATGGGAAAGGGACGAAATTACATGTAGAAATATAAATAGATATAAAAGTGAAGAAATGTGTGATTATTATGAATAAATTGTGATTTTAGTGTAAAAGTGTGTGTGTGTGTTCAGTGTCATGGTGCTATACAGTGTGGAAGGAATAAACATTAATGGAATTTCTAACCAATCAGAAAAGAGGATTTTGCGCTCTGGTATAAAATCAGCCGCAGCACGATTACAGAATTATTTAACCCAGACACAGAGAGACAGTCTGCAGTGAGAAGCTGAATATTATGCCATGTTTATGACATCACTTCCTGCCCAGGAACGCTACATGCACTTTTCCACTGAACTAGCATGAGGTCAGCGACTGAGTGAAGCTGGTTACTGAAGCGCAAAACCACACCCACAGTCCAATTATCTGTAAACAGGAAGTGTACAGAGCCGTGTTATAGGGCTGTGTGTGAAACTGCATGTGTGTGTGTGTCCCTCTGGACCCATCAAAAGATGACTTCATCTCTGACCTGCAGGTTTGAAGGCGCTCCGCCCTGCAGATGTTGCGAGAGCAGAAAGTCGGCTAACCTGCTGCTCGGCTTCGTGGAAACGCTGACCAATTTCAGCTGATACAGCGGTCATTAAACACTGAGGACATGTGCTGTCTTTTTAACCAGAGAGTGTCTGTTATTTCTGCTGAAGGTTATCTGAATCCTGTATTTCAACGAGTCGCAATGCTCCTGAGACACGTGTTTAACGTGAACATCCTGAGCTACACATGACCTGTCCGTCTACAGAAAGTCTGAGCTACACATGACCTGTCTGTCTGCTGCATGTCTGAGCTACATGTATATGTACATCACGTTACATTATACACCATTTACACCACAACCTTTAACTTTCAGGCATTAAAAATGATTTGCGATGACTTAATGCACCTACAACCTCGTCTTTCAAGAACTCGGTGAAGGAAGGTCTTAATCTTCACACATTCAGATGATCAGTGCGAGGAAGGAAAGAGCCAAGATGGCGGCATTTTTTTTTTTTGTTTTAGCTGAGAACGCTTTCCCGCCACCCTACCCCCTCTGTACCTATATGTGTGTGTGGTGAGAGTGAGGTGCTTTGGCAGGAGTGAGCGGAGAAAATAGTGTTTTCTTAAGTGCTTTCCCTCTCTTTAGTCAGTTATTGTTACTGAAGTTTGTTAAAGTGTGTGTGTGTGTAAAAAAGTTTCTCGGCGTGTTACGCAGTGCGGTAAACTTGCCCCAGAGCTCGGTGTCACTGTGGAAGAGCTGCTTGAGGTTGTAGGAGAGCAGGGGGTTGAATGTGTAGGTTTGGGGCGTAAACACTTCTCGTGCCTAAATAAGAACAAGGATATTGACCCTCACCTGTCTGTCTCTCATGACAATGATAAGAACACTGACCATCACACAGTGGACTAGAAAGGGAAATGTTCTGTTCAGGTGAATGGAGCTGCTGAGGAGGTGAAGGAGCCTGAACGTAGCTCTGTTACTGTAAACACTGAGAGTGATTCTGTATTAAAGAGTGAGGCTCGGGGAAGTGCAGTGTGTGTGTCCAGTGCAGGCCGGAGGTTCAGGGGAAGCTGAAAGGGACTGTTATACTACAGTGACTGAGAAGTGCAAAACACAATAACAAATCCGAAAACACAAGGAGAATTCAGACAAAATGGAAAAGGTAGGTATAGTTTGTGAATGAAATTCTTCCCTCTGATTGGACGAGACATCGGTCACTCCGGATATACGGGAAGTCCAGCAGGCTGCAGCAGTAGAAAGTGGATTGGTGTGTGTATGAATGCAGCTCTGCTCTTATACATCCTTTAATCTGGAATAGTTTGGTCTTCCGAACATTCCTGGTGTGTTTTTAGAGATTACAAACTAATCTATATGCCATGATACACTATCAGTATATCCAAAATCACGCCATATGAACGTCCTTCCTCACAGTAGCGCTGAATGAACTCCATGTTCTTATAAAAATAAATATATATGTTTGTTATTTTCTTTAAAAGATTTAAAGGTTTCACTATGAAAAATAAAAAATGGTTCAAACTGAACTCCACACATGTACAAGAAATAAAAGTTACATACACAATTTCCTACTTCCTGTATATCCTGAGTGACTGATGTCTCGTCCAGTCAGAGGGAAGAATTGCATTCACGCACTATACCTACCTTTTCCTCTTGTGAAAGTTAGTCTGCTGTGCATCTGTCTGATTCTCAGAGCATGAGAAACAGGTGTATAAACACAGCTGATGTTCTCAGGCCATGTTCTGTTCCTGAATGTTCTGCAGCAGAAAAGGAGAGACATGGATGGAGCGTAAAGCTGCAGAAGAAAAACAGAAGTGAAGATATTACTCCACACCCAGTGGAGATGTGTGGACCAGCTTTTTTACATTTTTACTCCACTCTCTACGCTGCTGAGAACTCAGAGGAACAGAAGTCAACGTCTACACACTCCTGACCTCAGATCAGAACGACTCTCTGGACGTGGATGAGGTGACCGCTGCAACTACAGAAACGTCTCCAGGTCAGACACCAGGAAGAGATGATCTTCATGATGAAGTCTATAAGATCTTGTGGTCTGAGACTGGAAGTGATCAGGAATGTAGCAGTTGGCAGCGTACAGTTTGAACTTTCCTCCCAGAGAAGGGTGTGCCTGCACTCTAACACTCCCAGATTAATCCTTTCCATATGTTTAGCGAACAGATAAATAACCATACTGACGGACTGTGGTCACTGAGACATGGAGGTAAAGTTCATTATGGATGTTTCTGTGTAGTGACCAGTCTCATGTAAAACAATACAGTTTGTTATTGTTTATTGGGCTGATTCTTTGAATTGTTACTTGTATACTTGTCTTGTTCTTGTTTTGTCTCTCTCTCCTTTTTCCTCTTCTCCTCTCTCTTTCTTCCACCCCCCATCCCTGCCTCTCTCGTTCTCTATCCTTCTCTCTTCTTCTCCTTGCTCGCTCTCTCTCTCGCTCTCTCTCTATCCCCCCTCTCTTTCTCCCTCTCCTCTCTCCTTCCCTCTCTCTTTTCCTCCACCCCCCACTCTCTATCCTTCTTCCACTTCCCCCCTTCTGTCTCTCTTTCCTTCTTCCTCTTCTCTCTCTCTCCTCCTCTTGCCTTCTTCCACTTCACCTTCTTTCTATCCCCCCACCCTCTCTCCCCCTCTCACCCCTCAGAATCTGATAAAGTGTACAATGAGCTAACCTTTTCTGCTGTAATCCTGAAGAAAACCCCGGAGCCTGAGTGTGTTTTCTTAGCAGCGGTCAGAGTGTTTGTTTTGTTTGTGCAAGGAGAAGCTGATATTATATCAGAGCTCACCATACGCTTCCCCATCCATGCCGATGGGCCCGGCCTGAGGAGTCTCGCCGCTCTTCAGGCAGTTGTGAATGTAGGTCGCCTTCCATCTGGCGTACTTCCTGTGCTGAAGGTTCTGAATAGGTAGAGAGAGAGAGAGAGAGAGAGAGAGAGAGAAAAGATAAATGTTTCAGAGAAGCAATATCATGGAACCATAACAGAAAAATTAACATCACATCACAGGGCTACGTCACAGCGTGACAGAGAAGGGAAAGGGGTCGTGATTCATCTAACAAATCTTTATCATCCATTATGCTTAAGGAAAAGAAAACAGCAGGTTCTGAGAGCAGAATGAACAAAAGGGGGTCATGAGGAACTGGCTTCATTAAAACGCTTCAGTAAAAGTCGATAACACAAAAATAAAAAGAATAAAATTTAAAAAAAAACAGACACACAAAGCAGAGCGATCGACGTGTGACCCATGTCTATATTCATATTCTGCAAACACACACACATGCATACACACACAAACAGCAGGAGATGAGTCTGAGGATCTGAATGTGGAGGAAAAAAGCATCACAGAAGTCGGAGAGATGAGACAGACATCACAGTGGATGAGTGAATGATGTCCACTGATCTGTCTGTGCAGGACTTCAGCTGATCCACGAGCCGAGAAGAAAAAGACGACAATCTCACAAAACCTGAGCTCTTCAAATTTATAATCTGGCACTGGTTTTTTATTTTTATTTTTGAGCAGGATAATTGTTGGAAATTTACTTTATCATCTCTAACACTGCTGATTAAAACACATCAGCTGTCTGATTTACATTTACAGGTTCAGTATATAGACAAACACTTTAAACTTCACTCTAAACTGTCTGTCTGTCTGTCTGTCTATCTGTCTGCCTGTCAGCCTAAAACAGCAGAAATGCCATTTTTATGAATCCAAATGCAATCTATTTTGATGTTAAAACCTCCACAGATTGAAGAGGTGACTGGATTCTGCTCCAAAGTCACTAACGCCTCAGCGCACCTCCTCAGTCTGGACCTGCATGGACGTACATGAGAGGTGAGCTGTGCTGTAAAAACGCTTCCATTCTACAAGTAACCCAATAAGGTCCGACTCCGTGACCTGCTAAGAGAGGAGTCTGTAATGGACGACTTATTCTGAGGCTCCATTGTCCCGGTTAACTTTACTGAGACAAGGCGCACTATTTAAACAGCTCGGCCAATCAGAGCGCGACCCTCGGGTGTGGGGGTGGGGTGTGTGGAGAAAAAAAAAAAAAAAACACTGGGGAAACGCTGTCCGATCTAAACTACACGTCAGCTCTTTGTGTTTGGACATAAAGACATAAAAAAGACTTAAAGCACTGAGGATGATGGAGAGAGAACCAGAGGCACTCATTAGAGCCACAACACAAAATTCCCAAAAAATCAAACAGGTTAAAAAAAAAAAAAAAAAAAAAAAAAAAAAACACACAGCCGTGTGAAAATCTCACCTCCTCTGACAACTCGCCGAACACAGACAGCACATCGAGCAGGAGGCTGGAGGTGTAGAAAGACTTGATCATGTTCCTGAGGAGAAAAAGTAAAGATCTGTCTCACTGCACAGTGAATAAAACACACTTAAATTTACTGAAATGACACCATGCCGACTGTTACCACAGCAACCAAAACATCCGCAAACCACACCTGATACAGACACATCGTTTTAGATCGGACTGAGTACTGAAAAAGATCCTGAGAAAGTGAAGGGTGTGAGTGAAGGGGAGTGAAGTGTGGACATTCCAGCAGGTTTTTCTTCTTTCTTCAGAGTCAGAATCGATACACCTCCATCTCCAAGTGAAGTGAGGAAGAACTTCAGGTTGTGACTGTAAACCCAACACTCCGAGCACAGAATACTCTTCACCATCACCTCATCATTCCTCAGGGTTCCTCATGGATCCTCATGGTTCTTCATCATTCCTCATGGTTCCTCATAGCAGGTCTGGTTAGATGCCTCACTCCAGCTCATCATCAGAGATGTTCTGTTGAAGTTCTTACCACAATTCGAAGCCTGACCTGGATGCTGCATTACTCAGCCATGGTGGGCATGGTCACATTCCAATCTACAAATTCTTGGTGAGGTCCAGTTCAGCAGAGCACAGATTTCCTCAAACTCACTGAATCATGGACATTGCCCCACCCTTGTGAGAACATAGATGTGACCCTGGTGAAGTCTCCTGCCTCCTGCTAGTGAACTTCAACTCAAGCAGCACTAAGACCCAGGAACAAGCAACTTTAAGATCCAGAATTTGATCATCCTTCTAAAATCTAAAATCAGCGAGCGAGTGACTTCACTTCTGTGAAAAATGACAGCACAGAAGTCTAGATCTGCAAACATCACTGACTGGTGAGCAGACAAGAGATGTGGACGAGAGGTGAGGGGCGTGTCTCTAGGGGCGTGCCTCGAAGGGTGTGTCTTGAAGGGGCATGTCTCTAGGGGCGTGCCTCGAAGGACGTGTCTCGAAGAGCGTGACTTGGGGGGCGTGTCTCGATGGGCTCTCTCTCTCACACTCTCTGACACACACTCAAACACACACACACACACTCAATCACTCACGCTCATGTGTGCGCACACACACACACACACACACACACACACACACAGGGCATGTCTCAAGGGGCGTGTCTCTAGAGGTGTGTCTCAAGGGCCATGTTTTGAGAGGCATGTCTCAAAGGGTGTGTCTCACGGAGCATGTCTTAAAGGGCGTGTCTCGAGGGGTGTGTCTACAGCGTAGAATGGGAATAAATCTGTTCATCATAAAATTATACATTTCAAATAAATTCAAACTTTTTGAAATAAAGGAATTTGGAAAGTTAAATCTTTCTGAGATAAAACTTTAGCTAGCGTCAGAGAGAAAAGAAGAAGCATGTGTCAGTTCCAACTCTCCTCCACCCTGGAAATATAGGCCGAAGTGGATGTGTATAATATGGAGGATCTCCGCTCTGATTGGTCAGCGTATGACTCCCGTTATTCCACTCTCTGCCTCTCACATGATTATGATTTTCTTCCCTGAATTTAAATCTTAATGTTGTCATGTTAAAGCGACGTCTCTGTGTGTGGTGTGGTTTTGTGGAGGTTCTTCCTCCCTGAAGGCTGCAGAGTGAGGACTGTGTACACAGTCACTGCGTGTCAGCTGGACAATGGCCTTTCCAGCAGGACTCTGAAGTGTTTGTACAGTGAGACAGGAACAGGAGCACACGGCTTCAGCGCAGGAGATAAAACACCTCCAGGACTTCGGGACCTGACAGGAGCGGAACACACCAGGAGCGAGGCTTACTTGTGGAAGCGTCCTGATCGATCTTCGTTGTCGGCGTAGAGGAAGAGTTTTAAGGCGTAGTTCTCAATATGGGCGTTGCCCACAATCTCCTGGGAGATGGATTCATTGGTGCTGAGATCTTTCTTCATCTGTGACAAAAAAAACACACAAACACAAAACAGATTGTTGGAGTATTTACTGAGACGAGAAAAGAACACAGGATTTCTCACAGCTTCTAATATTCAATGTGCGAAGGCAGTAAAGACGCAGAGTATGTGTGTGTGTGTGTGTGTGTGAGACGCTCATTCCATGACTCATCGATTCCTGGGATGCAGCAGCTACTCTGATTCCTCTCCAGAATCCCAGTGTAATTAAAGTTTTCTGGAGACTTGCCCACACGTGATTAGTGAGCTCAGTGTGTGTGTGTGTGTGTGTGAGAGAGAGAGAGAGAGAGAGAAAATAAGTCATGTTTTGTTACAGCTCGATCTTGTCCAACACACATTATCCACACAACACACAGTTAGTTTTTTTGATTGGAGCTCTCCGCTCGGACGGAGCACAGTGGAGCGCTTGTGTAGGAGGTGAATGCGTGTCCTCAGAGGCCGGCTCTGAAGTGGACGTTCCCAGGCCGGATCTGGTCAGTGTGCAGGAACTCCCCCTGGGGCTGCTGACGAGTCCCTGGAGTACAGAAGAACACTGGAGCCAGTTTTAATTGGCTGAGCAGTGTTACTGAAGAAGGCCTGGAGTTTTCAGGACACAGAGTTTCACTGAAGCAGAAACTTTCGGGCAATAAACAGAGAGAGAGATGACCAGACATCAGGACATCAGGGCTATCAGAGGTCTCTCTGGGAGACGCAGCGCGCACACACGGTTCACATGTCCAGGTGAATGTTCATGACATCACGATGCAGTGAAAGACTAACATGTGGAGGTCATGACAGGGGACCTTCACACACACAACTTTACACTGACTTATTAACTACAACACACACACACAGCTCTCACACAGTGTTTACTACAACTACAGCGCACACACACACACACAGACATACACACACACTCTCACACATCATGATGATTACTAACTACTTCAGATATGAAAGTTCTTCATTACTGGGCTGTTGATTGATTGATTGATTGATTGATTGATTATCGGTGTATATCTTCAAGGTGATGATCAGACACACAGAGAGGTGTGCAGAGAGACTCAGAGTCTCATCACTGCTCTACTTTTCTGACCTGACCCTCGTGCCGGTCAGACAGCGTGATATCAGTTACTGTAAGGAGCGAGTCTTACCGTCTCCAGCTGATCCATGAGCTTCATGAGGAACTTCCGGCACTCTGGAGTCTTACTGTCCAGCTTCATCCCCGTCTGCATGGCATAGAGTCGACCTGTGACACACACACACACACAGATTACTGCATAAATATTCACATTGCACACTAGATGAACAAAAACGCCACTGGAGAGAAACCACAAGCTCCTCTTCTGTGGACAGAACACTTTGGAGTGTCCGGTCACACTTACAGGACTTTATAACCCTCTCCTGCCACCTTTAACCCTGGAGTTCACAGATTAGTAAATATTAGTCAGAGGTTTCATTCTGATCATGACAACAGTCACAAGACGATCAGTAAGATGACCAGAGCTCAGGAGTGTGTTTAAGGTCACCGTGTGTGAATATCTGACCACCGGACAGTTCCACCTGGAGATCTGATGAAGTTTATTCTCTAATGAACAAACAGTAACTTTAAGCTTTAATCTTCTAGTTTATCATCAAACTCAACATCAATAACAAACCCTGTAATAACTGTAATAAGCGTGGTTATATTGACTAATCTTTATTCAGTAACATTATTATAGACTAAAACGTCGCAAAATAAATCCACGTAAAATCTCGCTGGACTGAACTGACCATGAGTGCTGAGACCAAACCAGCTCTCGCTTCATCTCCTGAGGGACAACATCAACATCTACTAATGAAGACAGAAAAGTTTCCTCCCACACACTCGCCAATTTAACACACACACACCGGAGTGAAGCGTTCCCTGAAGAAATGAAAAAAGTTCCATAGTCTGAAGGTACACTCTTGAGTTCCAGTCCAGAATGTTCTGGAGTCACATGACTGACCAGTTCAACACACCAGTAAAAAGACAGGGATTAAACCAAACCAGAAAATCTGGTGTGTGTGTATCTCTCTGTGCTTCTGAAAGTGATATGAATTCAGTCTGTTGATCTCCTGCTGGATTTGTGACAGAGTCGGGTATACAGGTCATTTCCTGTGGACTGGGTATACTGGGCCATAACTTTAAATCCATCTCCTGTGGAGATGATTTTAAGAGAATGGCAGCCAGAGTGTGTACCACTGAAACTTTGTTTAGGACAATAAGACACTGCCTGTGTTTACTCCTGAGCCTCCTGTCAGTCTTCTTATAGCCACACCCCCAACGCCTCTTCACTCCGCCCCCATCCCAGTCTGCTCACAATGGAACCTGTTAAGTGAGGAGAAAAATGTGCTGAGACAAAAAATAACTGCGTATAGCTCTTTTTCTTCTTCCAAAATGGAGACATTTCATGAATTTTTGTTTTCACAGAATTTTACACAGTTTAGTTTAGTTTAGACAGAATTCGCGATAATCCTAAAGAGCTGAGCTGATAGAACTGGACAGTGTCATTTACATAACTAGCTGAAATACACATGAGAACCAAATGTCAGGTCAGGGCTAAACACCAACACTGATTAGTCTTAATAAACTGTTTTAAAGGTTTGGAAAACATTTAATGACTTGTAAAAGGTTCTAATCTGATCTATGATGTGATCTGAGGCGATCCATGAGGTGATATATCAGGTGATCTATGATCTGATCTATGATGTGATCTGAGGCGATCCATGAGGTGATATATCAGGTGATCTATGATCTGATCTCTGATGTGATGTGAGGCGATCCATGAGGTGATATATCAGGTGATCTATGATCTGATCTCTGATGTGATCTGAGGCGATCCATGAGGTGATATATCAGGTGATCTATGATGTGATCTGAGGCGATCCAAGAGGTGATATATCAGGTGATCTATGATCTGATCTACAATGTGATCTGAGGCGATCCATGAGGTGATATATCAGGTGATCTATGATCTGATCTATGATGTGATCTGAGGTGATCCATGAGGTGATATATCAGGTGATCTATGATGTGATCCAAGGTGATCCATGAGGTGATATATCAGGTGATCTATGATCTGATCTATGATGTGATCCGAGGTGATCCATGAGGTGATATATCAGGTGATCTATGATCTGATGTGATAGTCCGGCATTAGGTTGACGTGTGACGGACGTGTTGTGGGGACAAGTGGAAGTATTTTCTCTGACATCTGCAGTGAGGAATGCCAGCCTACTCTCCACTCTTCCGACTACAAGGAGCTCATTATGTTCTCCGGCTCGGCTCTGGACTTGGCCCGGGTCCAGCGGAGCAGGAAGGAAACAATGTGGACTATTGCTGTGGAATACGACTCTAACATCCGGGACACAAGACTCTTAAATTTACTGAACTTCTGAGATCTCTGCTCTTAATGTAAATCTGACTGGAGTGTGTGTGAGCCGTGTGTGTGATCTGTGTGTTCAGAAAGATCCAGAGTCTGTTATATTGAAGTTATTACAGTGTGGTGTTTGTTTCTGTGTGTATTTTATTCTCCGTGAGTCAGATGTCACTCAGCACCTGGACGCAGCTGCATTAGCGATCTTCTGGAACTTGTTAAATGTTTTTGACTCTGACCAATGACATAGAGCAGCTTTAACAGGACGATACTCTGGGAAACACTGCCCCCGTGTGGTGATGTGTGAGGAGGACGCCATGTCAAAAACACCGCCACATTTAACATCTGCTTCAGTCTCCAGAGTGTATGAGGAACTTCAGTGTTCATACAGATCTATTGAGGTTGATGTCTCATTAGTTTATATTACAGTTTACTGTGAATTAAAGCAGATGTTTAATATCACAGATGAGGATTTATTACCAAAACACTCGGACACATACTCATACAGTGCATGTGGAAAGTATTCACAGCGCTTCACTCTGACACACACTGTGGGACCTTATACAGACACGTGTGTGCCTTTCCAAATCATGTCCAATCAACTGCATTGACCACAGGTGGACTCCAATCAAGTTGCAGAAAAACATGTCAAGAATGATCAGTGGAAACAAGATTCATCCGGGGCTCAATTTTTGAGTGCCATGGCAAAGGCTGTGAATAATTATGTACATGTGATGTTTTTTATTTTTAATAACTTCGTAAAAAGATTTCAAACAAACATATTTTATGTTGTCATTCTGGGAAGATTTTGTAGGATTTTGAGAAAAATAATGAATCCATTTTGGAATAAGGCTGTATTATAACAACATGTGGAAAAAGTGAAGCGCGCGCACACACACATTCGGACACATACAGTGACAGGACAGGACAGGACAGGACAGGACAGGACAGGACGGACACGGACGGACACACACACACACACACACACCCTGGAAGAACCGGGTGGTGTCGTTATGCTGGATGTTTTTATATTGAACCATCAACATTCTTCCTCGAGTTTGTAAACACTGATTAAAACTGGCTGGAAATAAAAAAACTCGATCTGAAATATTTCACTACAGAATGTTAACTAATAATAACACGGACTTGTTTAAGTTAGAGATAGTTAACTAGCAGCTCTTTAACTCCTGTAATGTTGAACTAATTGGCGTGTCGAGTCACAAACCGAGTAAAGAAGGGAATCGTTTAGTGAACCGACTCCTGAAACGAGTCCGTGCTCTCCACTGCGGCTACGGGAGAGAGAGTAAACATAGCACTCACAGTAATACGATACCACCGGGTCTCTTTCATCATGCTCCAGCGCTGTCCTGTAATGATGATGAATAGCTTTTAACTGCGGCGGAACAGCCATAATACTACAAAATGTCCAGTAAAGCTGCAACACGACCGGACAAAAACAAACAGCAAGAAGGAGTCGCTTCCGGGTTTGATGAGCGAGGAAGTGTGGGGCGTGTTGCGTCATGACGTCAGCGCCCTCTGTCGGTGCGGAGGAGGATACAGCGTGCTGACTCATTGGAACTAGCAGGAGTTTCCTAACCTTTTATTTCCTTCATTTATTCTACAAAATAATCCTAAAAATGTCGTATTTTGTGTGCTGGTATTTGTTACTGAAAGTAGTGTTACATTAGAGTAGAAGTAGAAGTTTCATTACAAATTACACACCGTTTTAGGCTTTACAACAACAAAATTTCCTCGTCCATCTGTCCATTAAACAAACTAGAGTTGTCTCAATTCTCACAATTATTATCTGATAACTGTTATAATTAAATTAATAATCATCATCATAATTATTATTCCAGAGCACTAATGAGCCCTAAACTGGTTTCTTAAAAGGGACTTTCCACTAGTGGACCTTTATGTTTTCCACCATAAACTGTCAATGTGAATATTTGTTAAAAATTTGTTGTATAAACTGCAAATCACACAAAAGACAGAGGAATCTAATTCTCTGAATTGTGAGACCCGAGCATGTGGTGAAGGTCCTGGAACGGTGTCAGCTTTGTGTGTTGTTTCTGTGGTTTGTGTGTTTTTGTGTTTGAGGGAAATGCTGTAGGTCATATTACAGAGAGAATGAGTTTTACTCATGCCTCAGATGGTTATAGTGATAATGAAGATAAAGAACATAACAAAGATACTGAAAGTACAGGCCTGGCATCTGAATAGTCACATGACCCATCCCAGGAGACGTCACTAAACACACACAGTCCAGTAATAATGCCTCGGACGTCCTGCTCTGTTGTCTTCGGGATTGTTAGCTTTCGGCACAGGATAGAAACTCACAACATGCTGCACTGTGGGCTCCAGAGTCTACTCATGGTTTACTTTCTGCAATACTTTTATTTATTTATTTATTCATTTATTTTTAATTATTCAGGCTCACGGTGCAGTAGAATCACTAGCTTGAATGCTAAAGAGCTGAACTCATCTATGTTTTAATCTAGTTAAAGTGATATATATTTATATAAACTTCACAGCAACTGGAGTGACAACACACATGATTCCTGACATTTAACCATGATTAATCCGTTTCAGTAAAGCTTGAGAACAATAAAGTGATCAAAAACACCAGCAGTTCCTCCTCAGAGTCCTGAGAAACCTGGAGTAAGCCTCGATTCCAGGATGGATTACAGATAACGAGCGGGATGAGGCAGACGAAGACGAGTCAGGATTAGAATATGCAAATTAGGATTGTGTCAAGTAAACAACACACACACGTGAC
Organism: Hemibagrus wyckioides; assembly: GCF_019097595.1. NCBI lineage: Eukaryota > Metazoa > Chordata > Actinopteri > Siluriformes > Bagridae > Hemibagrus > Hemibagrus wyckioides. Next base: position 33,308,211 of record NC_080715.1, on the reverse strand, counting down.
ATGTGCTGATTAAAGATTGTCTGAATCAGTGTTGTTCTGATGCTGCTGCTGGACTGTTTTTTTTTTACAAAAGAAAAAAAAAATGCAGAAAATCCTAAATTAAATTACATTTAATATAACTTAACCAGGTTTCTTATTCATTCATTTATTTGTTTGTTTGTTTATTTATTTATTTTTAGGTAATTATTTATTTATTTACTTATTTATGATTTTATCTTCATTTGATATTATGCATATGTTTAAATAAATATAAATAAAGGTCTAGCATATGTACATAGACTCTGAATTATTGTATTTATTATTGTTTTTATTACACACTGCTGCTGGACTCAGTGTGTTTCTGTTTTTTAACAAAAGAAAAAAATGCAGAAAATCCTAAATTGAAGTTACATTTAATATAACTTAACCAAATCTTTTATCTTCATTTGATATTATGCATATATTTAAATAAATATAAATAAAGGTCTAGCATATGTACATAGACTCTGAATTATTTAATTTATTTTTATTATTTCACACTATTTGTATTTGTATTCTGTTGTATAGGTTTTCTTTGATGTTACATCTCTTAACTTTAACATCACTTTCCTCTACAGAGGATTAATAAAGGAACAACTCTTCATCATCATCATTTTTGAGGATCTAGAGGTTCTCTGTGGTTTCTCTGCACGCTCTACATGAATGAGTGGTGGAGTTAAAGCAATGAAGGCCGAGCTCCTCATGTGATCTTCTGCAGCCTGAGCAGCCAGTTCTGGCATGGAGGCCAGGCCGGGTCTCTCTGGTGGCCGGAGTCATGTTCCACTCAGAGGTTATTTTAAGGGTCTGTTCTATCACAGCTGTTGTCTCAGGCCCCTCAGTGCTGCTGGAATTTCCTCACCTTTTTCTCTGAGCTGCTAGCGTGAGACAAACTGCTCCATTACCTTCTCCTGCTCTGTGGACTGAAGAGCTATCGTAGTTATCGTAAGTACTCTTTAAGAGCGTAAAGCTATAAACTGTGTAGGTTCCTTTGATAGAAGTAGCTGTGTGCTCATTGTAGCTCTGATGGTTTTATTTGCTCTGATTGAAGCGTCGTGGTGTGTCCGGCGTCTGGATCATGAAATGTTTTGATTTCTGCTGAAAGGACAAGACGCTAATTACTCATGATTGATTGAATGATTATTTGAGTCTGTATTCAAATGTTTATGAAGTAATAAATTCTCCTGTAGGTCTGCTGGGTGATAGAAAGCATGGAGTCACTAAGGGCTATCTTTATTTTCCATATTTAGAAGCTCCATAAATAGAGCTGTGGTTTGGACCATGTGCCGAGTGACGACAGGTGGAAAAAAAGCCTCTGTGATGTGATAAGCAGCAGTAACCGTCCTGAAGCAATAAACCACGGATAAACAACCATCCAATTTCTCCAAAGTCACTGGAGTTTCTGTGAACATCAAGTGCTGTAATGTCCAGCTTCCTTTAAACTGTCTGGAGTTCTTCCATGGTTCTTCTACGGTTCCATCATGTTCCACTGTTCCAGAATAATGCAAATAGATGTTTTGTGACTGAACCTGAATTATATCTCACTTTCAGACTTCAGTTAAATGTAGAAGCTGATTAACTCCACAGCTCCAGCTCTGACATCAAGCAAGAACCTGCTCACACTTTTCTCCCAGGCTTCTTTGTCACGGTTGTTTTATTTCTCAGATAATGGAGAGCAGTTCTCAGCCATCTGATGCCAGCGAGCAGGTCAGCAGTGTGGAGGAGAAACCTGTGGATCCAATGGAAGTGTTCAGCAGGCAGCTGGAGGACATCATCGAAACCTACGGTTCTGCATGCAGCCTGCTGGAAGAGAAGATCTCCAGCTTGGAGAAGGATGAAGAGAACCTGGAGGAAGAGAGCAGGGATGCTAACGCGGTGGTGAGCAGCAACCCAGAGACGGAACAAACAGCTAGCGGGCTTCTGGAAGGTCTGGGTAAGGATTTATCCTTCTGACTTTATCTCCTTGAGGTGAAAAAATTTGTTTGTACGATGAATTTTTACTTTGCAGTGGAATAAATGATTAACCTGAGTGGAGAACGATGTGGTAGCTCACTGGGAATTAGCGTGTGTGTTGGTGTTTAAGAAAAAAAACAGTTTGTCCAGGATTATATGAATATTTATTTACACATGCTGCTTCATCTAATCCAGTTTACTCATCAGGACAAGCAGAATATTTGAGTAGTGTTTTTTTTCCTCATGTCCAGAGGATCCTGATGGAGCTGGACAGTTCAGTGGACTTCAGCATCCTTTATTTTACACTGAAACACACGTCACTGCACACACAGTGTCGTGTATACACAGGGCGTGTGTGTACCCGAAATCACACACTCCACACAACCTGGTCACGGTTCAGTCACTGAGATCAGACTGAGGTTTAAGCTGCAGCTGGAGGAGGATCTCGGTGTGGATTAAACACTGACTCTTTACCTGCAGATACAACACCCAAGTCTTAGAACCTCCGGGAAACTCACAGGGTTCAGCTGAAACACTTTATATTCAATACCTGGAATTTATTATTTTAATAAACACAACACCACATGACACTACACACAAACACCACACAAACACTGCACAAACACCACACAAGCATCACACAAACACCACATAAACATCACACAAACACTACACAAACATCACACAAAGATCACACAAAGATCACACAAACACCACACAAACACTGCACAAACACCGCACAAACACCACACAAACATCACACAAACACGACACGAACACCACACAAACACCACACAAACATCGGTGAAACACCACACAAACACTGCACAAACACCACACAAACATCACACAAACACTGCACAAACACCACACAAACATCACACAAAAATCACATAAACACCACACAAACATCGGACAAACACTGCACAAATATCACACAAACACCACACAAACATCGAACAAACATTACATAAACACCACACAAACATCAGACAAACACAACACAAACATCAGACAAACACTGCACAAGCACAACACAAACACAACACAAACATCACACAAACACCACACAAACACTGCACAAACACCACACAAGCATCACACAAACACTGCACAAACACCAAACAAACATCATACAAACACTGCAAAAACACAACACAAACATCACACAAACACCACACAAACACTGCACAAACACCACACAAGCATCACACAAACACTGCACAAACACCACACAAACACCACATAAACATCACACTAACACTGCACAAACATCACACAAACACAACACAAACATCACACAAACACCACACAAACACTGCACAAACACCACATAAACATCACACTAACACCAAACAAACACCACACAAACATCACACAAACACCACACAAACATCACACAAACACTGCACAAACACAACACAAACATCACACAAACACCGCACAAACACCACACAAGCATCACACAAACACTGCACAAACACCACACAAACACCACATAAACATCACACAAACACTACACAAACATCACACAAACATTACATAAACACCACACAAACATCAGACAAACACTGCACAAACACCAAACAAACATCACACAGACACTGCACAAACACTGCACAAACACAACACAAACATCACACAAACACTGTACAAACACTGCACAAACACAACACAAACATCACACAAACACCACACAAACACCACACAAGCATCACACAAACACTGCACAAACACCACACAAACACTGCACAAACACCACACAAGCATCACACAAACACTGCACAAACACCACACAAACACTGCACAAACACCACACAAGCATCACACAAACACTGCTCAAACACCACACAAACACCGCACAAACATCACACAAAAATCACATAAACACCACACAAACACCGCACAAACACTGCACAAACACCACACAAACACCACATAAACATCACACTAACACTGCACAAACACCACACAAACACTGCACAAACACCAAACATCACACAAACACTGCACAAACACAACACAAACATCACACAAACACCACACAAACACTGCACAAACACCACACAAGCATCACACAAACACTGCACAAACACCACATAAACATCACACAAACACTACACAAACATCACACAAAGATCACACAAACATCACACAAACACTGCACAAACATCACACAAACACCACATAAACACCACACAAACACGACACGAACACCACACAAATACCACACAAACATCGGACAAACACCACACAAACACTGCACAAACACCACACAAACATCACACAAACACTGCACAAACACCACACAAACATCACACAAAAATCACATAAACACCACATAAACATCACACAAACACTACACAAACATCACACAAAGATCACACAAACATCACACAAACATCACAGAAACACCACACAAACACTGCACAAACACCACACAAACATCACACAAACATCACACAAACACCACACAAACACGACACGAACACCACACAAACATCACACAAACACCACATAAACACCACACAAACACGACACGAACACCACACAAATACCACACAAACATCGGACAAACACCACACAAACACTGCACAAACACCACACAAACATCACACAAACACTGCACAAACACCACACAAACATCACACAAAAATCACATAAACACCACATAAACATCACACAAACACTACACAAACATCACACAAAGATCACACAAACATCACACAAACATCACAGAAACACCACACAAACACTGCACAAACACCACACAAACATCACACAAACATCACACAAACACCACACAAACACGACACGAACACCACACAAACATCACACAAACACTGCTCAAACACCACACAAACACCGCACAAACACCGCACAAACACTGCACAAACACCACACAAGCATCACACAAACACTGCACAAACCCCACACAAGCATCACACAAACACTGCACAAACACCACACAAACATCACACAAACACCACACAAACACGACACAAACACCACACAAACACTGCACAAACACCACACAAGCATCACACAAACACTGCTCAAACACCACACAAACACCGCACAAACACCACACAAACACTGCACAAACACCACACAAGCATCACACAAACACTGCACAAACACCACACAAGCATCACACAAACACTGCACAAACACCACACAAACACTGCACAAACACCACACAAGCATCACACAAACACTGCACAAACACCACACAAACACTGCACAAACATCACACAAACACCATATAAACATCACACAAACACCACACAAACACTGCACAAACATCACACAAACACCACACAAACACCACATAAACATCACACAAACACTGCACAAACACCACACAAATAACACATAAACATCACACAAACATCACACAAACATTCCCGAGTTACCCTTTAAACTTTAACCAGGCACTTATCCCACCCTGATTAATCTAGTGTTTATTCTCTCCATCTCCGAAGTTTATTCACTGCTCTGATGTTGTTGTTGTTGTTGTTGTTGTTCAGATAAAGAAGCTTCACTTCTGCTGCAAAGCCTAAAAGCTCTGATGTCACCAGAGGAGAAAGTGGAGATGGTGCTGAGGAAATATGCAGAGCTGGTGAGTGTCCAAATGATTTCTTCTACACACACGGTGACTTCCAGCTAACTCCAAAAGAAATGGCACCCTCCTCTACAGCTACACACACACACAAACACACACAAACACACATACACTCAAGTTGACAGCTGTCTAAAAATCCAGTACAAAACTTTGGAGACATGCCTCTGGGGTGGGACAGATAGAGTTCTAGAGAGGATTTCATTGGACAATTAGGGCATTATTATTATTGGACACGAACCATAACACTGAGGAATTTTGATTTGTGTGTGTGTGTGTGTGTGTAGCTGAAGGAGCAGAAGAATGAGCAGGTACAGCTGAAGCTGCTTCAGAAGAAACAAGGCCTCCTGGTTAAACAGAAGGACCAGCTCCAGTTAGAGCACAGCCGTGGAATCCTGGCACGCAGCAGGTTGGAGATCCTCTGTCGAGATCTTCATGAGCACAACAAGACCCTGAAGGTGAGCCAGATCAGTCCAATCTCACCAGGATTGAAGCTGTTTCTTCACCTGATCTGAGGTCAGGAATTAGCAATGCTAATGCTAACTCCATCATGAAGAAGATCTGACTCTGTAATAAAATCATTTTATCTTTGAACAGATAAAAATGAACTGAGAAACAGCTGTAGGTCCAGCTCTGCTCTCTGTATCTGTGTTTCAGGAGGACATGCTGCAGAAGAGCCAGGAGGACGAGAGAAAGCGATTGGAGATCCACAGCCACTTCCAGAACACAGTGGTGGACATCCAGGCCCAGATCGAGCAGCACAGCAACCGCAACAACAAACTGTGTCAGGAGAACACTGAGCTGGCCAAGAAGCTGACCTCCATCCTGCAACAGTATGAGAAGAGAGAGGAGGTGTGTTACACACACACACACACACACACACACACACACTACAGAGGCGTACAGAAGCAGTTCTGTAGTGTGATGCTGCCACCACCATGCTTGTGAAGAATATGCCAAGATTATTCAGTATTTGTCAGATGTTCCTGCAGCTCCTTCAGCATTGCTGTTGGTCTCCTGAAAGCCACCATGATAAACGTCCCTCTTCTCATGTCATCAGTTTTGGTGGAACGTTCTCTTCTTGGTGTTGTCACTCTGGTGATTCCATGATACATCTGAAATTCTCCTGGTGGACCTTTCCACAGTGAAATGAGATCCAACCCTCTTCTAAAAACTCAGTATTCTCATATCTCTGGACTACCAGAAAGACCAGATCTCACAAGATCTCATGGACTAAAACGTAACAGCAGGCAGAAGATGAGAAGATAGCAATGTGCCTTTCCACTCTGACCTTCCTGAGCAGGATTTACACTGCGTATGAAGAACGTTTACACTCAGGTGACATCGTTATTATCTGAAGCCAATATTCAGCGTCATGAGAAGCAAAAAATCAGAATGAATAAACTGTAGTGTTAAGGGGCGGGGCGTGTGCGTGAAAGCAGAACCACCTAAAGCAGAAGAACCCAAAGAACCACCTAAAGCATAACCGCCTAAAATAAAAACACCCAAAGCAGAAGAACCCAATGAAGAACCACCTAAAGCAGAACCACCCAAAGCAGAAGAACCCAATGAAGAACCACCTAAAGGAGAAGAACCTAAAGAAAAGTGACACACACACATGTGTGTGTGTCAAAATGACAAAATGTACAAAAATGTTGCAGAAGTAGAGACTCTGCCTCTCTGTCTTCACTCAGTTCAGGTGTTATTTAAGGTTAAACTCATCTTATAGAAGATTCCAGCACAGCAGGAGAACCCACAGAGGAACGTCAGCTTCAGCAGAAGGCAGAAAGCCTTCGCAGAAGAGTGGAGTGGAGGAGGTTCCTATAACATCAAATCTGATAAATAAAGATGTTCCACAGGGACATATGGGTGTGTGTGTTTTTTAATATTCCTGGAGGAACCTTGCTTACAGTGTCAGCTTCATGTGGTTTGAAATGACAATAAAAGCTTCTTGACTTGATGGTTAGGGGTGCACAAACTTTTTTTTTCCTCTAAAAGAACAATAGATGTTTTCTTTACATTTCCAACAGAGCTTGGAGAAGATATTCAAACAGAAGGATCTGCAGCAGCAGTTGTCTGATGCCAAGCTGGAAGAAGCTAACCTACGTCTGAAGGACGCTGAGGAGAAGCATAAGAGGGAGAAGGAATACGTGAGTTACGCAACACCCTCTCCCAGCAGAAAGACTTCTCCCAAATTCTGTTCATTTGTACTTCCTAGCACTGCTAACTGATTTCTGACTGTGTGTGTGTGTGTGTGTGTGTGTGTGTGTGGAGAAGAGACTTATGTCCCATGGTAATGTCTTGCTTGTCTTTGTTGCTAGTTGCTTAAAGAAGCAATTGACAAAACAAAGAAATGCTTCACAATGAAGGAACAGGAGTTGCAGATGAAGAAGCAGGTAAAGTGGAGCGGTCATCCTCTCTCTCTGTCTCTCTGTGTGTGTGTGTAAGAGCAGTTACTGACGCATGCTGCGGAGTGGAAGCTCCAGGTTAAAGAGCTGAAAGAGCAGAACACAGTGATGCAGGCGCAGGTGAATATCCAGTTTAGTGTCTCCTCATCATCTACTCTGTACATCTGAGAACATGTGAGTGCAGGACAGAGCCACAGACAGGAAGTCCTCACCACCTTTATTCATGACCTCACTATAGAAGTGCAGATGAGAAGCTTTGGGTCAGATTGAATTAGTGGAAAGTCTCAGTGCAGAACCTCCACACACTGATGTCCAGGCTGTGTCCAGGCTCAGGGGTCAGACCTGCTGCTGCTGTGTGTGTGTGGAGTGTTAGAGGAACTGGTGAATGAGCTGAAATACAGAATATAAACATTACAACATCCACTTATTTATTTAACATGTTCATAAAAATCCTTAGATCTTTAAACCTTCAGAAATTTTACACACACACTCACTCTCTCTCTCTCACTCTCTCTCTCTCTCTCTCTCTCTCTCTCTCTCTCTCACACACACACACACACACTCACTCTCTCTCTCTCACACACACACTCACTCACTCTCACACACATTCACACACACGCACAATTACCCTCTCCCCCCACCTACCCCCAAACACACATACACACAATTACCCCCCCGCCTCCACACACACACACACACAGTCCACAGCACCCAGTACAGTTCCATTTATTCAGAAACATCTTCTCTTCGATAGCAATCAGGGTGAAGTCCTCCAGTATTTACTCCTGCAGTAACTCCTCTCTAATCAACACTCTGGGGATAAAAATAAAATAAAATAGAAGTAGAAAATATGTAACTGTATTTTCATGAAATATTTGTTTTCTTGTAATGTTATATATAAATACATTTCTGAGAAGCTCAATGGTTTGGTGTTCTCCTGTAGCTGGTGCTGTACTCTCAGAAGTTTGATGAGTTCCAGGCCACGCTGGCCAAGAGCAACGAAGTTTACTCTGTTTTCAAACAAGAGATGGACAAGGTGCGTTAATGACCACCACCACACCTCCACGTCACGTGTCATGCACAATATTCACACTGGTCAGTTCTTCTGTTAATGATCTCACTCATCTACACAGATGACCAAGAAGATGAAGAAACTGGAGAAGGAGTCAAACTTGTGGAAGATCCGCTTTGAGAGCTGCAACAAAGCTCTGACTGAGATGATTGCGGAGGTAACCTGGTCAGAACCTGTGGTCAGAAGTGTTTACTCAAACCTTTGCTAATTTTCTGACGTTTCTGCATCTTCCACAGAGATCTGAGAAGGGCAAAGAGCTGGAGCTCTTTACTGTGAAGATCGATAAGTTGGAGATGTTGTGCCGAGCGCTCCAGGAGGAGAGGAAAGTCTTGTATGAGAAGATAAAGGAGATCCGCCTGCAGACCACTTCGGCCTCACTGCCTCTGCCGGATATCACCGAGGAGGAGATTCCAGAGCTCACCATCTCAGAGCCGGTCAGAAACCCGGCTCTAACCGCAGAGATGGAGAAACTGTGGAAGGAGCAAGCCCGTCTGCAGGAATTTGCAGCATCACTGTTGGCCTCAACTGCAGAGGACATGGGCAGCTCCGACACTGAGGAGGAATCATCTGAACCTAAACTAGCTGCTCTTCCTCCTGTGCCTAGTAAGGCAATCCAGTTAGACTCCAATCAACAGAAAGAAGAACCACCCAAAGCAGAACCACCTAAAGTAGAACCACCTAAAGCTGAAGAACCCAAAGAAGAACCACCCAAAGCAGAACCACCTAAAGTAGAACCATCTAAAGCTGAAGAACCCAAAGAAGAACCACCCAAAGAAGAGCCACCTAAAGTAGAGCCACCTAAAGCTGAAGAACCCAAAGAAGAACCACCCAAAGAAGAGCCACCTAAAGTAGAGCCATCTAAAGCTGAAGAACCCAAAGCAGAACCACCTAAAATAGAACCATCTAAAGTAGAACCACCTAAAGCTGAAGAACCTAAAGCAGAACCACCTAAAGTAGAACCACCTAAAGCAGAACCACCTAAAGCAGAACCACCTAAAGTAGAACCACCTAAAGAAGAACCACCCAAAGCAGAACCATCTAAAGCTGAAGAACCCAAAGAAGAACCAACTAAAGCAGAAGCACCTAAAGAAAAGTTAACCAAAGTGACAAACAAAAATGTTGCAAAGGTAGAAACAATCCAGCAAAACACTCACCCAAACCCAAAGAACCAGAAAAAAGCCAAAGAACCCAAAGAACCACAACCCAAAGAAGTGAAAACAGTAGCTCCTGAAGTCGATTCCAGCAAGCATGATCTTCACCCAGAACCAGACCCCAAAGCCGAGTCTACTAAACAAGTTCTAGGGGCAGAAGCGGAAGCAGAACCCGAGGCTTTGGGTGCAGGAGCAGCAAAACCACAGAACCCCAAACCCAGCGCTAACAAACCCCACGGCAAGAAACCCAGCAACCCCAAAAAGAAACCTGCAGCCAAATCAGCCAAGAGGAGCTGAAGAGAAGAAGGTCATGGAGTGTGTGATTCCTCTCGATTCCTCTGATTCCTGATTTACAGTGTGTGTGTGTGTGTGTTTCTATTTCTCTATAAAGCTAATTAAATAGAGGTGTTGTTTATTGTGCGTGTGTGTGATTCTTCTTCACTCAGAAATAAAAAACAGGCAGAATGTTGTAGACCCTCTGCGTCGGTGCAGGAACAACGTTCACCTGACGGACGGATGCTCGCACGCTGTAGCTCCATGTACCTGCTGACCCATCACCGGGAGGCAGTTTCCATGGCAACTACTTTAAAAAAAGTGTAGGGCAGGAGCTACGTTCCAAGCTCTGGGAGCTACAAAGCTAAAAAACACTGTGTGTGTGTGTGTGTGTGTGTGTTCAGTTTTCTGGTGATATGCAACAGCTCCTCTACAAATAACAAGAATCTGGAAAGATTTGTCGGCATGGCAACTTGTCGGCATGACACACACACACACACACACACACACACACAAGCTGCTAGTGATTACAGTGCTAATATTCAACACATTTCCATTACGTGTGTGTTGTGTAATGAGTCTTCAAATCATCTTCAGTATAGAGGCTGTGAGAGAGGGATGAGGAAGATCTCCACATCACCTGAACAAGGTGTGTGTGTGTGTGTGTGTACAGTGTTACTGTAAAGCCTACAGTCTGAGACTCATGGAGAGTAGGGACAGAGTTTTAGAGCCAGTGAGAACAGAAAAATACAAGGTTATAAACTCATTACATTTTAAAAAGAAATTTAGAGTTAAAATAAAATTAAATGAGAGAATTAAATTAGATTTTTTTATTTTCCCTAAACCTCTGTCTTATTCCAGTAGATCTCAACACAAGGAACATCCAGATGTTATGCATTTTATTTTATTTTATTTGTTCTTTGTACAAAAAGGGTGAATTTGGCATGTACAGATACATTCACTCGTCACAGTAGAACTCTGTTCTGTGGGTGTAAATGCCAGGTGAGAAGATCTGCCGGACAAACAGTGAAGCACTTCCTGTGTCCATCCTCGGATTAACTGCCATCACTCTCTCACCTCGGTTTCATTAAAAAAAATAATAATAATAATAAAAATAAACAAAAAGAATTCAGACCAATAAATTTCCCTAGGAAGAAAATAAAGGGAAGGAAACTAGCATGCATGAAGAACTTTTGTCAATAAGCTTCCAGGACTTTAAAGGAGGAGAAAGGTTTGACGAAGTGATAGTCCAGATTTCCACAGTGAGGACACTGCTGGACGTTACTGTACTCCGAGAAATACTGCATTCCCACTCGCACGTCAATCACAGGCTTCCCACAGTGCTTACAGTTCAGTCTGGCCTGAGAGAGAGAGAGAGAGAGAGAGAGAGAGATAATCAAAATATTTACACTGTCTAATCAAGATATCTCCACTGTCTAATCAAAATATTTACACTGTCTAATCAAAATATTTACACTGTCTAATCAAGATATCTCCACTGTCTAATCAAAATATTTACACTGTCTAATCAAGATATCTCCACTGTCTAAATCAAGATATCTACACTGTCTAATCAAAATATTTACACTGTCTAATCAAGATATCTCCACTGTCTAATCAAGATATCTCCACTGTCTAATCAAGATATCTCCACTGTCTAATCAAAATACTTACACTGTCTAATCAAGATATCTCCACTGTCTAATCAAAATATTTACACTGTCTAATCAAGATATCTCCACTGTCTAATCAAAATATTTACACTGTCTAATCAAGATATCTCCACTGTCTAATCAAAATATTTACACTGTCTAATCAAAATATTTACACTGTCTAATCAAGATATCTCCACTGTCTAATCAAAATATTTACACTGTCTAATCAAAATATTTACACTGTCTAATCAAGATATCTCCACTGTCTAATCAAAATACTTACACTGTCTAATCAAGATATCTCCACTGTCTAATCAAAATATTTACACTGTCTAATCAAGATATCTCCACTGTCTAAATCAAGATATCTCCACTGTCTAATCAAAATATTTACACTGTCTAATCAAGATATCTCCACTGTCTAATCAAAATATTTACACTGTCTAATCAAGATATCTCCACTGTCTAATCAAAATATTTACACTGTCTAATCAAGATATCTCCACTGTCTAATCAAAATATTTACACTGTCTAATCAAAATATTTACACTGTCTAATCAAAATATTTACACTGTCTAATCAAGATATCTCCACTGTCTAATCAAAATATTTACACTGTCTAATCAAGATATCTCCACTGTCTAATCAAAATATTTACATTGTCTAATCAAGATATCTCCACTGTCTAATCAAAATATTTACACTGTCTAATCAAAATATTTACACTGTCTAATCAAAATATTTACACTGTCTAATCAAGATATCTCCACTGTCTAATCAAAATATTTACACTGTCTAATCAAGATATCTCCACTGTCTAATCAAAATATTTACATTGTCTAATCAAGATATCTCCACTGTCTAATCAAAATATTTACACTGTCTAATCAAGATATCTCCACTGTCTAAATCAAGATATCTACACTGTCTAATCAAAATATTTACACTGTCTAATCAAAATATTTACACTGTCTAATCAAGATATCTCCACTGTCTAATCAAAATATTTACACTGTCTAATCAAAATATTTACACTGTCTAATCAAAATATTTACACTGTCTAATCAAGATATCTCCACTGTCTAATCAAAATATTTACACTGTCTAATCAAGATATCTCCACTGTCTAATCAAAATATTTACACTGTCTAATCAAGATATCTCCACTGTCTAAATCAAGATATCTACACTGTCTAATCAAAATATTTACACTGTCTAATCAAGATATCTACACTGTCTAATCAAAATATTTACACTGTCTAATCAAGATATCTCCACTGTCTAATCAAAATATTTACACTGTCTAATCAAGATATTTACACTGTCTAATCAAAATATTTACACTGTCTAATCAAGATATCTCCACTGTCTAATCAAAATATTTACACTGTCTAATCAAGATATCTCCACTGTCTAATCAAAATATTTACACTGTCTAATCAAGATATCTCCACTGTCTAATCAAAATATTTACACTGTCTAATCAAGATATCTCCACTGTCTAATCAAAATATTTACACTGTCTAATCAAAATATTTACACTGTCTAATCAAGATATCTCCACTGTCTAATCAAGATATCTCCACTGTCTAATCAAAATATTTACACTGTCTAATCAAGATATCTACACTGTCTAATCAAGATATCTACACTGTCTAATCAAAATATTTACACTGTCTAATCAAGATATCTACAGTCTGATCAAAATATTTACACTGTCTAATCAAGATATCTACACTGTCTAAAGAAAATATCTACACTGTCTAATCAAGGTATCTCCAGTGTCTGATCAAGATATCTACACTGTCTGATCAAAATATCTCCACTGTCTGATCAAGATATCTCCACTGTCTGATCAAGATATCTCCACTGTCTGATCAAGATATCTACACTGTCTGATCAAAATATCTACAGTCTGATCAAAATATTTACACTGTCTAAAGAAAATATCTACACTGTCTAATCAAGATATCTCCACTGTCTAATCAAGATATCTACACTGTCTAATCAAGATATCTACAGTCTGATCAAAAATATTTACACTGTCTAATCAAAATATCTACACTGTCTAATCAAAATATCTACACTGTCTAATCAAAATATCTACAGTCTGATCAAAATATTTACACTGTCTAAAGAAAATATCTACACTGTCTAATCAAGATATCTACACTGTCTAATCAAAATATCTACAGTCTAATCAAAAATATTTACACTGTCTAATCAAAAATATCTACACTGTATAAAGAAAATATCTACAGTCTGATCAAAAATATTTACACTGTCTAATCAAAAATATCTACACTGTATAAAGAAAATATCTACAGTCTGATCAAAAATATTTACACTGTCTAATCAAAAATATCTACACTGTCTAAAGAAAATATCTACAGTCTGATCAAAAATATTTACACTGTCTAATCAAAAATATCTACACTGTCTAAAGAAAATATCTACAGTCTGATCAAAATATTTACACTGTCTAATCAAAAATATCTACACTGTCTAATCAAGATATCTACAGTCTGATCAAAATATTTACACTGTCTAATCAAAAATATCCACACTGTCTAAAGAAAATATCTACAGTCTGATCAAAAATATTTACACTGTCTAATCAAAAATATCTACACTGTATAAAGAAAATATCTACAGTCTGATCAAAAATATTTACACTGTCTAATCAAAAATATCTACACTGTATAAAGAAAATATCTACAGTCTGATCAAAAATATTTACACTGTCTAATCAAAAATATCTACACTGTCTAAAGAAAATATCTACAGTCTGATCAAAAATATTTACACTGTCTAATCAAAAATATCTACACTGTCTAAAGAAAATATCTACAGTCTGATCAAAATATTTACACTGTCTAATCAAAAATATCTACACTGTCTAATCAAGATATCTACAGTCTGATCAAAATATTTACACTGTCTAATCAAAATATCTACACTGTCTAAAGAAAATATCTAGTCTGATCAAAATATTTACACTGTCTAATCAAAAATATCTACACTGTCTAATCAAGATATCTACAGTCTGATCAAAATATTTACACTGTCTAATCAAAATATCTACACTGTCTAATGAAGATATCTACACTGTCTGATCAAAATATCTACACTGTCTGATCAAAATATCTACACAGTCTAATAAAAATATCTACAGTCTAATCAAAATATCTAAAGTCTAATCAAAATATTTACACTGTCTAATCAATCTATGCTGATCAAAATACACTGTCTGATCACAGCATGAGTCACTCAGAGGAAATTCAACATGAACCCAACCCAGTTCAACTTAAAACACTAAAAGACAGTTGAAGTGGATTCCTAACTGCTATGTGTGTGTGTGTGTGTGGTAAATAGACATTACTTGACCATTAGTCTGATTATAAAGCTATTGTTTGTGTGTAGCCTCAGTCTAATCTCGAGACATAGAGACTCCTCCAGAGTGTGTGAGCAGCCAGTGATCTCTGACTCCGCCCACTGGTGACATCAGAATGCTATCATTTTTTGTTCATTTTTTCGGACACTGAGACTCCTCCAGACTGAGTGTGGGTCAGTTATGTTATTCCACAGTACAAAAAAAATCTCTTTAGGTCACAAATGCTTGTGTGTGTTTAGAAATGCCTCCTGTCAGTCATTCTCTAGACACGCCCACAATGTCCCTTCACTCCTCCCATCTTAGTCTGAATCCAGTGAGTGCCCAGTGCAGCCAGATACTCCTGCTGTAACTCACTTACAGAGAAAAACCCTGCAGAAGAAACCATCAGCAAGATGGAGTCATTCATCACGTCCAGGAGCAGGACATAAAGGCGTCCAGTATAAACCTGGATGTGTCTGAAGAGCAACCTGACTCTATCTTTATGCTTACAACTTTGAGTTTGATTTGAAGTTGACGTGTGTATTAAAGTGATGCTATTACACTGCTTGCTAATGCTAACCCCAGTCAAACCACCACAGGTCCTGTGGATGGAGCTTTCTGTCCATGGGTGGAAATGGGGGTGGAGTCAAGGAGTAAAAAAATTTCACTCTTATTCTCTTTCAGCTTGACCTGTACAGAGACATTCCCTTCTGTTAGCACATCATCTGGACACATCATACTAATGCAGCTGTGTCTCAGGAGAACATTAGCTCTGTGATGAAGGACAGAATCTATCTTTCATCGAGACTGAAGGAAGAATAAACCTGTGAATCTGCTGATACTGAGCACTCTGATAGATTGGACAGTCTGAGTCCTCATGTGTATTAAACACCAGGATTGAACACTGACAGCCGCTAGAGCTCTTCACCCAGGTGGAGTCAGAGTCAGAGTCAGAATCAGATTCAGAGTCAAAATCAGATTCTGAATCAAAGTCAGAGTCAGAATCAAATTCAGAATCAGAGTCAGAATCAAAATCAAAATCAAAATCAAAATCAAAATCAAAATCAAAATCAAAATCAAAATCAGAGTCAGTCAGATTCTGAAGCAGAGTCAGAATCAGATTCTGAGTCAAAGTCACAGACAGAATCAAATCAGATCTCTCACAGCCTGGACTGTCCAGGCTGCCCGATCCTGACAGGCATCACGCTGATGGTCACTTCTCTAAGTCTGAGGTGAGACTGAGACGAGACTGAGACGTTAGCAATCTGAAGAGCAGCTATGCTGAAGCCATCAGGAGGAACTTCGCTGTGTGAAGAAACTAACGAACTAACGATTAATGAAAAACTTTATAAAACTCTCCAGACGAATCGAACAAAAGTCAGACGGCTGAAAACGGAGACGTGTAAAGATGTGAAGGAATAATGAGCTTCTGATAGTCTCTGATTACTGAACTATTACAGTAAACTCGGACATGAGCTGAAACGACTGACCAGCAACACACTTGGACTCACAGAAACACTTCAGAGAGGGAATCTCACCTCTTCTCTCTCTCCCTCCCACTCCCTCTCTCTGTGTCTCTCTCTCTCTCCCTTGCTTTCCCCCTCTTTCTCTCTCTCAATCTCTCTCACTCTGTCTCTCTCTCTATCAATCTCTCTCTGTGTCTTTCTCTCTCAATGTCTCTCTCTCTGTCTCTCTCTCTGTCTCTCCCTCGCCCTCTCTCTCTCAGTGACCAGCTCTTCTTCTGAACAGCAACATGGTTTTTACTCTTCACTTCCTCCACATAGGTTTAATTATGATTTCCACTTTCACCAGGTGGAAGAACCTTGAGAGTCACACCAAACTCCAGCTGTGTTCCTCTCACACACTCCAGCAGCTCAACACATCTGTCTACATCTGCAGTTTTTCAGTGTTTCTGTTAATTCTGCTGTGTTCTGGACATCAGTCACGTGTGAACTCCCTTGAATATTCTTCTCCTTTATTGTTCTCCTCACATAAAAGAAGGTGTGGCTCTCTGTCTGTCTCTCTCTCGCGCTCTCTCTCTCTCTCCCTCCCTTACACACACACACACACACACACACACACACACACACACACACACATCTCATCAGAATGAGTTTTTTTCTTTTCATTGTATTTTAGTGCATTTCCTTTTACTGACTCTTCTAGTTCCTTCTTCTGGTTATTTTTCATTAGACACTGATTAGAGTTTCTCTCTGTATAAAAGTGGAGATCTGATCCTTCCACACTCGCACATTCTGTGACTCCACCTTCCACATAGTGTGTTTCAGCTTCTCTTCTCTACACGCTAGACACCTGTGAAGTTCTGGACAATCCTGTTCTTAACACATTAACTCATTTCCCTTCACATGTTGCGATTATTAGCACAGTTAGACCATTAGTGGTGATCTGACACAACGCTGTCCTGAAGGAGATGTCCCAGAATCACTAGAACCTGAGGAACCTAGTGATGATCACATACCTGACAACAAGGTGAAGCAGCCAGAATGTCGTAGGTGTACATCGTACCCAGCTGGTGCCAGCTTCCGTCCCATCGGGATTTGCACTTTATACACACGATTTTGTGCACACCTTCCAGACAATCCACACAGAGAGCATACAGGTGCATCAGCCTCCCTGTGGACATCAGAACAAGAGACACATGCAGCAGAAATATCTCCAGAGGGAAGATACCAGGAGCTCAGGATCCTCCGTGTCTCTCATCATTAATGCCTCATCTAGTCATCTAGAAAGATCTGAAAGCTTCACGCTGTTATGTTTACACGGATTTGTTTTTTCTCTCGTGATATGATTTACTTATTTGTTTAATTTTATTACAAAATGACTTTCACTGCCGTGTTAAAAGCCTTCAGATAATAATGACATGAATAATAAAGCAGATCTGAACACAAGAGATCATCACCTTGTAAGTGGCACGGAACGTCGTACTCGATCTCGTCGTGTCGCGAGGGGCTGAGGAACAGCGTCCCGTCCACCAGCGGAAACTGCTCGAAGATGGGCAGCATGCGGTGGCACAGGGCGCAGTGGACCACGTTGCGGTGACTGGCACTGAGAGCAGACAGAATAAACTTCCTCAAGTCCTCGCCCTGTCCAGCCTGCGCGTCGTCCTCCATGCGCACATGGTAGGTGTTGAGCTTGTGCCGAGGGACATGCGCCAGCAGCTCGGAGAGGTCCAGCCTCTTCAGGAACTGCACCGGGCCGTCGCCCTGAGTAAGGCGGGGCAGACACAAACCACCCGCCCCGTGATCCACTTGAAGAGTTCCCCGGCCGGCAACATGACCCACCAGCAAATGCTTCCTGTTTCCTTCCATGTGAACTGCGTTTTTAAGGAATTCACCCAGGTGTCGCGAGCTGCGTGGCGCGCCGACCGACTGAGGCGTGAAGAAGGAGAAGCCTAGCGGTGGAGACTGACCAGGGGAGTCGGTGGGTGAGCGAGCACCCAGGTTCACCCCGACGCCGCTTGCCGCGTGGCTCCGCTCCTGAGAGTTCTGCCGATCCACAGACTGGCGGCGTGAGAGGTCCTGGTTGGAGCCGCGGTGAGGCAGTTTATTAGACGTCTTACCTTTTTTCAGCTCCTCTGAGGCCTCTCCTCCTCCTCCTCCTGCGCTGGCCTTCCCGCTACTTTTCTCAGACACCACCTTCTTCTTGCGCTCGTCCTGCATGCGCTTGACCTGGTACCAGTCAGTGTCCTTCTTTAAGTGACCCTGGCCACAGCGACAGGAGCAGAAGCGAAAGGCCAGGTCATAGCCCTTCTTGGTCCACATGTTCTGCCTGCACTGCTTCTCGTTCCAGCTACGAGCTCGGCCGATGCAGTTGAACTGTACCAGGATGCTGCTTTCCCACTCATAGAAGCACTGGAGATGCATCCAGTTGCCATAAGGACAATGCTCGCTGTTGCACAGGACCCGCTGGTAGTCGTCCTTCTCGAGGTCAACGGTGCGGTTTAAACTGCAGACGAGCGGCGTGGCACACAGCGCCTCTGCAACACACAACATCAACAACGTGTTCGTGTAACTTGGACCATCACTTCACTTATATAACGTTATATAACATAATCGTTACACGATTATTATAATCGTCTCAGGTTCAGAAATCTTCCTTTAGGTTTTCATGAAGCTTTCAAATAAAGATGCTCACACAGTTCGAGCGAGGAGCTGGACTTTGTGCTGAAAATGAAGAGCACTTTAATAGCTCATAAACTCACACACACACACACACACAGCGGCATCTCCTGCGTCTGACCTTCATTAACGTGCAGCTATCAATGGACCGAGAGCAGCTGGAGTGCAGTGTGAGTGAATCAGTGCTATCTCACACGCCGTGGGTGAATCTGCCCACACAACCCAGACACTCAAACAAAACATTACACAACACACACTTGTGTGGATGAAGGAAGGAAATTTGGCCCGTGCATCTAACAGGGATTTTTTTTTTAATAAACCATCATAAGAGCCTTCAGGAGCCTGATGCAGGAGGGATTGTGATGAATAAATAAATGAAGGGAGACCTGATTCATGAAGAGCTCGAGGCCTACGCTACATCTTCTCCACCAGGAGCAGGATCGTGGCCTAACACATTAGTCTAGAAGACAAGTTGGTGCATGTAGAGAAGCAGTGCAGTGGGAGTGGAGATGCTTTAGTTTAGAGAAATGTCTAGCTTCCTCCTCCTCCTCCCGGAGCCCTGTATGTTTTTATGGATTTAAACCTGTAAGCACCTCGTTTACCGCTTTGTGGAGCGGCTGTAGCTCCTACTAATGCAGTGCTTCCTCCTCCTCCTGCTCCTGCTCCTGCTGCTGCTGCTGCTGCTGCTCCTGCTCCTGCTGCGGAGGCTCCATTTTCCTGTTCATCTCCGCTGCTGTTAGTGCGCTTATTTCTCTTCCCCTTGTTGCTCTTCTGGCTCGGCATGATGGTGCTGCGCTCTCTCGATAGGAAACGACGCACACGTTAACGCTGACCGTCCGCACGCGTCCCTCGCGCCGATGGCATTGTCAGTCGCGCGCGCCAAAGCACACAGATACGATCATGGGGCTCTGATGGTCAGCGGCGGCGTCGTGCTGGTCGTTGTCGTCGTCGACGTCCGGGCCATTTTGACAGCCGAGGTGCACCATGAAGCAGAAGCAGAAGAAGAAGAGGGCGTGTCCGTGTGTTGTTTTGATTCCTGCTCCGAAACAGTGCGCGTTTCCTTTACTGACGTCACCACGCCCCGCCTACGTCTCGAGCGCGGAAGCGCGCGGGAGTGAAAAAGGAAGGGGGGAGTGTGTGTGTGTGTGGGGGGGGGTATCTAAACTCTATTAATCAGGATAATTAATCAACAAATCTGTGAGTAATATTAAGTTTAAATTATATATATATATATATATATATATATATGTAATTTAAATCTAATTTAATATATAATCTAATATAATATATAATCTAATTTAAATCTAATGTAAAGCTTATTTTATATTTATATATATATATATATATATATATATATATATATATATATATATATATATATATATATATATGAGGTTTACATTACATTTAAATTAGATTTAGATTCAGGAAGAGCAAGCAAGAGAACAAACTATATTAAAGATGTAATCATTAATATAGTTATAGTAGATGTAGCATCTAACCAGAAGTGCATTTTCATAGTGCAGATAATTAGCATATATAATCAGTATATAAACAAATATAAATAATTTGCATATATAAACAATATATAAAAAATATTAAGGTGTATATATATATATATATATATATATATATATATATATATATATATATATATATATATATATATATGATCTTGTTTTAATTTGTACATGTGGATGAAAGTGATGTAAACAACAAAATATCGCTTCGTTTTCACTTATTAAACAAAAGAAATCAACTAAAAGGAGTGTTTCACCTAAAGAAAAAGTTAGCACACACCTATGCCCTAATAGCTAGTGTTTCCCCTATTGGCTGAAATAACCTCTATGAGACATTTCTTGTAGCCTTCTACCAGTTTCTGACATGGACTGGAGGAAAGTTTCCCCCACTCCTCAATGCAGAATTCTTTCAGCTGTGTGATGTTTGGGGGGTTTCTTGCACGCACAGTCCATTTCAAATCACCCCACAAGATCGGGATAGGATTTAGATCTGGGCTTTGACTTGGCCATTCCAAAATTCTCAATTTTTTACTTTTCAGTCAGTTCTTGGTGAATATAGTGGGATGTTTTGGGTCATTGTCATGTTGCAAGGTTCAGTTCCACTTTAGTTTCAATTTTTTGACAGATGGTCTTACATGTTCCTCAAGCACTTTCTGATACAATGTAGAATTCATAATGGATTCTATGATGGTGAGCCTTTCAGGTCCTGCTGCAGCAAAGCATCCCCAAACCATAACACTTTCACCTCCATATTTCATAGTTAGTAAGAGGTTCATTTGCTGAAATGCTGGATTACATCAAACATGCCCTGTTATAATTCATATAATAATTCTATGTGTTCTTTGGGAAACTTCAGTCTTGCCCTCATGTTTTTTTTTTGACAGCAAAGTTTTCCTTCTTGCACACCTCCCATAATAATTAAAGTTGTGTAGTCTCTCTCTGATTGTAGATTCATGCACTTTGGCATAAACTGTAGCAAAAGCTTGCTGTAGGTCCCGTGATGATATTTTAGGGTTTTTGAAGCATCTTGCGGTCTGCTCTTGGGGTGAATTTCCTTGGATGGCCCGACCTGGCTATGTTTGCTGTTGTTAAATGATTCTGGACAGTGGAATGGCTGATTACAAATTCTTTTGAGATCTTTTTATATCCCTTACCAGACTCCTAAGCATCAACAATCTGCTTTCTGAAGGCCTCAGAGAGCTCTTTGGATCTCACCATTGTGATATTTCAACAATTAAAAGCAAACCAAGCTAAATGTCTGATGTTTAAATAAGGCAAGCCTCCTTTACAATGCTCTGTAACAATGTTGTAATCATTTGCACCTGATGTGATACACCTGTAGGGTCAAATGTCATTTTATCTATTTTAAGTACAAATAAATGTGGGGGTGTCCTTACTTTTTCCTCACAAGAAATTGGATTTTTTAAAATGTCATTTTACAGATCATTTAAAATTGCAACTTTAAATTTGCAGCTATAACAGCTTCAACTCTCCTGGGAAGGCTTTCCACAAGGTTTAGGAGTGTGTTTATGGGAATTGTTGACCATTCCTCTAGAGGTCAGGCACTGATGTTGGAAGAGAAGGCCTGGCTCACAGTCTCCACTCTAATTCATCCCAAAGGTGTTCTATGGGGTTGAGGTCAGGACTCTGTGCAGGTCAGTCAAGTTCCTCCACACCAAACTCACTCATCCATGTCTTTATGGACCTTGCTTTGTGTACTGGTGTGCAGTCATGTTGGAACAGGAAGGGGTCATCCCCAAACTGTTCCCACAAAGAGCATGAAATTTTCCAAAATGTCTTGGTATGAAGCTGAAGCCTTAAGAGTTCCTTTCACTGGAACTAAGGGGCCGAACCCAACTGCTGAAAAATAACACCTGAACTCAAATGATATGGAGGGGTGTCCCAAAACTTTTGGCAATATAGTGTACTTCACTACAGCTTTGCACTTCTGGTTAACTGCCTTTTTAACTAACATTAACTGTTTAACTGTTAACTAACATTTTTTTGCTTTGTACTCATGTGCAATGACAATAATCTGAATCTAATCTAATCGAAACTAATTCTTCAGTAATGTTCTTCAGTTCGTCCATTTCCAGAGAAATAAACAGATTTTTAAAGTGGCTCCATACAACAGACTGCTTCACTCCTTCACACGGACATTAATCAAGTCTTCTTGTCAGATTTTTATTTCTTATCTGACTACAGTCTGATCTAACCCTGATCTAATCAACTTCTGAGGAATGAGTAGCTATGAAATGTGCCATTTATTCCCCGAAACACAAACAGAGTTAATGATCACGTCTCTACTGATGTCTCTAACCTCTACAGAGATCTACAGAGATTAGAGGAGCAGAGGAACATGTCCAATGTGAAGCTTCACTACTGTGTGAAAAACACCTGAAGATAATCTTTACCCTTCAGGAAGCCCTTCATCAGATGTCTGCAGTCGTGTGCAGCTTCAGTCTGGATTAATTCTTCATCCATTTATAGCAAGAACTCTAGTATGAGATTAAATATTTGTTTTTCTTAAAATAAAACACACACTGCATGACCAAGTGGAAGAGTTTATTCTGAATTAAACCAGAAGAGAATAGTTTAAGCCTGAGATACTCGTGATTTCATCAGTACAGTAATGCGTACAAAAACATGTGCTATAATCATGTTATAAACTATTTCCCAAAATGTCAAGTTTCAATTTTCTATGTGGAAAACACCTCTCGCATTTGACCTTTGACATAAACGTCTTGATCACATAATAAAGTCATAAATAATCTACTGACCATTTGGCACAACTGACCCTGATTCACAGTAAGAACTCTGCCCAGGGAAGCGCTCGGCTAGTTCCTTTAACACAAATCGTTACACAACAGCCTCAGGGAAGAATTAATGCTGAGGTCAAGTTTTCCAGGAGATTTATCTTATTCTGAGAGAAGACCAGTTGGACATACGGTGCTAGCTTTGGTCATTTAAAAACAACACCTTTCAGTTAAAACATTCTCATTCACCTCAGCAAAGCAGATCCTCCAGGAGTTTTTGTGATCGCAGGAATGGACACGCAAATTTTTCAAAATAATGCAGATTAGAATTATTTCTGCAAAAATATTCACGAATTTTCAATCAAACTCAACAGAATCACTTCTGGAGGATGTGAGAAAAGAAAGCAGGTTTATAAAAGTATATAAAGACACACGGGTCAGTGTTTCCAGCTCGCTGTAGGACTATAAGACCAGGCTCTCAGAGAGGGAGATTTTTTATCTGACTGAAGCTCAGGTCACTCCTGCAGCAGTATCACATCAACATTGTCGTGAACTCCTTGCAGTAAGAGCTCGCCCTGGAACGTGATGACCTTCTTCCGCTTGGCGGCTTTCAGTGTCCCGACCAGGGCCTCGAACAGGTTAGCGCACTGGTCATCACTGAACAGGACACCAAATTTCACACTGATTTTACCGTCTGCATCTGTGAAGGAGAGAGAGAGAGAAACACAGGGGGGGGGGAGCAATAGGGAGGAATGGAGGGGGGGAGTGAGAGAGAGAGAGAGAGAGAGAGAGAGAGAGAGAGAGATGAAATCAGCATGATGATTTTAACTCAGTCAGTTGTTGATTTTAACTCTTTCTCTCTCTCTCTCTCTCTCTCTGAAAGATGAAAGATGAAAGAGTTCATTAATTAATCAGAGATTTGATAACTGATACACTTTGTGGATGAAAGTATTTGCCCCCCTGACCATCACACACACACCTGCTGCTTCTCCTCCACAGAGTATAAACCACACCGTTACCTAGAAAGTCTCTGTGCACTGTAGAGTTACACTTTCCCTTCAGTGGAGCTACAAACCCTGCTCCAGCAGGATCATGTCCCTGTGCACAAAGCAGCTCCATGAAGACATAAAAGTTGGAGTGAAGAACTGCAGTGTCCTGCACAGAGCCCTGACTCTGACCTCAACCCCACTGGGATGAATTGGACCTGGAGTCTCCTCAACATCAGAGTCTGATCTCACGAATGATCTTCTAGCTGAATGAATCCCACAACATCTAGTGGAGAACCTTCTCAGATGAGTGATGGACAGCAAAAGGGAATGAGATGTTCAACATGGACATGTGAGTATGATGGTCAGGGGTGCACAAACGTCTGACCCTGTGGTGTGGGATTATTAAGGATATACTTACTTTTACTGCCCAATCTGTGAATCTCATTCACGAGCAGTGTGACCTCATGATCCACGTTCATTTTTACACTGAGAAAAAAAAGAGAAAAATATATCTCAGTAGATTTGAAAAAATAAAATCCAGTTTTACTGAGTGGACCAAACTGACCGCTCACTAAAGTCAAGATTTAAGGTTTAATCTGCAAAAAAGAGGAAAAACCTGCAGTCCATCACAGAAAACACAAACAAACACACAAACAAATAAACAAACAAATAAACACACAACCCGCAATAAACACACGAATAAACACACAAATAAATAAACACACAACCCGCAATAAACACAAAAAAATAAACACACAATGCGCAATAAAAACACAAACAAACACATAAATAAACACACAATCTGCAATAAAAACACAAACAAATAAACACATAAATAAACACACAATCTGCAATAAACACACAAACAATTAAAGACATAAATAAACACACAACCAAATAAACACACAACCAAATAAACATACAAACAAATAAACACAAAAACACAAACAAATAAACACATAAATAAACACACAATCTGCAATAAACACACAAACAATTAAAGAAATAAATAAACACACAACCAAATAAACATACAAACAAATAAACACAAAAACACAAATAAATAAACACACAAATAAACACAAACAAACATGCAAACAAATAAACACAAAAACAAATAAATAAACACAAAAAAAACTAATAAACACACAAATAAACAAACATACAAACAAATCTCTTTCTCTGTGCCTCTGTCTCTGCCCCCCCCCTTTCGGATGTGTATAATTCGGTTGTTAAAGTTGAACGAGTCGTTAATCCGGTGCGCTGAGCCGCTTCAGCTCGAACCCGGAAGTTTCTCAAAACAAAAAAAACCCCACAAAAATACAAAAAACCACTAAAACATTTAGAAAGGAACATCATCATCTTTCCTCCAACTAGATAACCGACATTCACACTATATACACTGTTTATCTACAGCTTTAACCAGGCTGTAGTCACACACACACACACACACACTGTGTTAATAACATTCTTTCACTGATCACTGTTACACACACTGTTACTGACGTTACCTCAGGAGAGAGGAGTTCAGTGTGAATCTCTCAGACTCACCGAGATGAAGATCACTGAAGTCTTCCTCTTCCTCTGGAGCTCCGAGTCTCAGCGAGTTCAAGTGAAAATCACCTTAAATGGAGCTCTATAGATTCTGGAGCGGGTGGTGACGTCACACACACACACACACACGCCTTGATTTTTTTTATTTTTTTATTTTTTTAGATTTTTCGGACACTTCCGTCATTATGTTTTTTTCTTTCCAAAAAATATCTTTGACAAACTCGGTGTCTTTCTCCACATAAAGTTATCCTCTGGAGCAGTGCTGATATAACTGTCAAAAATACACTGACTAGGCATAACATTATGACCACCTGCCTAATATTGTGTTGGTCCCCCTTTTGCTGCCAAATCAGCCCTGACCCGTCCTGCACTGTGTATTCTGACCCCCCCTTTTTTTTTTATCAGAACCAGCATTAACTTCTTCAGCAATTTGATCAACAGTACCTTGTCTGTTGGACTGGATCACACGGGCCAGCCTTCACTCCCCATGTGCATCAATGAGCCTTGACCGTCCATGACCCTGTCGCTGGTTCACCACTGTTCCTTCCTTGGACCACTTTTGATAGATACTGACCACTGCAGACCAGGAACACCCCACAAGAGCTGCAGTTTTGGAGATGCTCTGATCCAGTGGTCTATTCATCATCAGTGTTATTCACTTCACCTGTCAGTGGTCACAGTGTTATGGCTGACCAGTGTATGTCCCCTTTTCTCTGTAGATGGTTCCTTCAAAAGAATCTAACACCTCGATAACAATCGAACTCATCTAACTATTTATGTATCATGTAATTAAAATATTTTATGAAATCCTGTTAACTCGTCCATTTATAAACTCTGACACTGATGAGACTTGTTCATTTTGTGGCTTTAAGGAACAAACAGCTGCATTTATTTTTTTGATTGTAGCATTACTAATCAATTTTAGCGTTATTTAAGTTCTTATATTTTTAGACCCATAAATTTCAATTCAAATTATTTGTATAGCGCTTTTAACACTGGACATTGTCTCAGTCTCAGCTTCATTGAAGTATAAAAACAGAGAAATATGATAAAGTTTAAAGTTAAGTTAATATTTATCCCTAATGAGAAGCCTGATGGTTTACAATTCCATCCTTAATGCAGTTTTTTGTTATTATGAAAACCCAAAACACATATCTCTTGAGTATGTTGTTAATTTCTTTATTTAATATGCCAAATTTAATTTAATTTAATCCCTTAGAATTATGAACAGAAAATGAAACACAAGATTTCTGATGCTTTATGAACACTCATTTAAAGATGTGTTGAAGATGTGTTTTATTAGTGATATGACCTCTGATTATGTATATAATATATGTTGTACAATAACACACACACACACACCATATTCAGGAACGTGCAATAAACATTTTTTTTATTCTTGTCATCAGATAATTCAGATATTTTGCAGCATTTCAACCCAAATGTATTTTTTGATGGTAAAAATAATTACATATTTAAATCACTCTGTTTTACAGCCTTGCTTTTTTATTATTATTATTACTACTGTTATTATTTTAATTTTAATTATAATGATTATTATATATATTTTGATGAAATTTACATATGATTGCAATCAAAGAGGAAAAAATAAGTCTTATATGTGCTATAATAATAATAATAATAATAATAATAATAATCTGCAGTGGATGTTTCTGGCCGCTAGATGGCAGAATCTGAGTGAGCTACAGGCTTTTCTGTGCCCCAGTGTGACGGGTCGCCAGATTGTGTGTTTACTTATTAAACACACAAACACTCAACCGAAAAAGCAGAAAACAACTATAGTAATGAATTGGGTTGTTGTTGATTTGTTTATTTTATTTATTGCAGTCACTCCACATCACAGACAGATTCTTCAGGCATTAATAGAAAAATCTCACATATAATTCAGGAAGCAGAAGTGTAACACAGGCAGCGCGTCACTTCCGTGACTCTACCAACATGGCGGCTCCCGGTGGCGGCGGCTGTGTCCCTAAGCTCCTGGTGCAGTATGTTGTAGTTCGCTCGGATTTAATACACGCCTTGTCATGGCCGTTAGGAGCGGTTATAACGCAGGCGTGTCACGCCGCTACCGCCGCCATTCACGTGAACTACAGCGACCCGGACACGCAGGAATACCTGTCCGACTTGGACAACATGCACAAAGTGGTGCTGCAGGTGAGACACACACACACACACACACACACAGGGCTCCAGGACTGTAGATCTGACCACGCTTCACCACACCGCTTTAAAGCTGAAGCTACATGATAAAGCAGTTTTCCTGTACTTCACTCCATATTTGGATGTTTTAGCCCCGCCCCTTTTCATGTTGGTGATTAAATTATTTACTTTATATCTCCACACAATTTTTTCACATGAATTTTTCAGCAATAGTGTTATACATTCTCCCCAGCGTCCCCGGATATCTCCACTGATACTTTTCTTATAGTTATTGCTTTTATAGGATGATAAATATAAAGGGGCGTGGCTAAAAAGAGTTTTGGACATGACAGTCAGATCTCACTCGCACACCTGAAGATCACAGTTCTTCTGTACACTGTTCTAACAGAGCCTCAGTGGAGAATCACGTCACTAACACTAGCTCAGGTTCATCATTTATCAGGAACACCTGTACACTCTTGACGTTCTCTAATCAGCCAATCACAGTGTGTGAACTACAGGTTCAGGACATCAGGTGAAACATCTGAATGAAGAAAATGTCCGATCTGTGAGACTTTAACCGCTGCATGAATGTTAGTTTGAGTTTCTCAGAAGCTGCTGATCTCCAGAGTTTCCACTGAATGGTCTGTGACTAAAGCAGCTTGTAGATGAAA
This sequence comes from Hemibagrus wyckioides, assembly GCF_019097595.1. Classification (NCBI taxonomy): domain Eukaryota; kingdom Metazoa; phylum Chordata; class Actinopteri; order Siluriformes; family Bagridae; genus Hemibagrus; species Hemibagrus wyckioides. Next base: position 33,278,897 of record NC_080715.1, on the reverse strand, counting down.
AGATCAGAGGAGAAAGATCAGACTGGTCTGAGGTGACAGGAAGTCACTCATATAATCATTCTGTACAACCGTGATGAGCAGAACATCATCAGATCACACAACACGCCAAACCTTGAGGTGATGAGCTCCAACAGCAGAAAACCACATCAGGTTCCTCTCCTGAGACAGGAATAGAAATCCCATCATAACAACCCATCAGAACCCATCATAAACACAGACTCACACACACTGGACAGGTGAAGATTAGAGTGGGGAAAAAAAATCACCGTCAGTCTTAAGACCAGACTGATGAGTTCATCTGATCTTCTCATTTACAAGCTGCTTCAGTCTGCAGATCCTCCTCTCACAGACCATTCAGTGGAAACTCTGGAGATCAGCAGCTTCTGAGAAACTCTAACATCCATCCATGCAGCGGTTAAAGTCTCACAGATTGGTTTTTTTCTTCATTCTGATGTTTGATGTGAACCTGAACCATGTACGAGTTCACACACTGTGATTGGCTGATTAGAGAATTGCATGAGTGTACAGGTGTTCCTAATAAATTGGACAGTGACTATACATTATAGTGTAAATGCTGGCTGCTGCCTTGTATTATCTTCCTACTGAGATGGAAACATGAGCGTCACTCGTGCACCATGTCACAGTTTTTCCTGTATTGTTGTATATTCAGTCGCTCATATAGTGAGATCAGACTAATCCCCATCAGTTCAGTTCCGATAATCAACCTGCCATAACGTTTCATTCACGAGCTTCATCTGGTTCTTTAGGCAGCAGATGAAGCGAGTCTGACACGTTTATCCAGGACGCTGAGCGAGAACAACATCGCACACAAGCTGTGGACGGAGCAGCCGGAGAACCTGCCCACCTGCCTGGCGCTAAAGCCCTACCCCAAAGACACGGTGCAGCCTTTCCTCAGGAAGCTCAAGCTCTTCAAATGAACTGAAACCCACAGTGTCTCAGACTCCGCCTCTCACACTCAACATCAATAAACAGCTTTATCCTCACTGCTTGCTGATCTGAGTGAATTTTACATGACATCAGAGTGAAACGTTCACAACTTCTTTAACTGAAAGTCTTCTGAGATACACCGAGTTATTTATTTGGAGGGAGGGGTTTGGGTGGGAGGGAGGGAGGGAGGGAGGGAAGGGAATAAAGGAGGGAGGGAGGGAAGGGAATAAAGGAGGGAGGGAGGGAAGGGAATAAAGGAGGGAGGGAGGGAGAGGGAGGGGTTTGGGTGGGAGGGAGGGAGGGAGGGGTTTGGGTGGGAGGGAGGGAGGGGTTTGGGTGGGAGGGAGGGAGGGAGGGAGAGGGAGGGGTTTGGGTGGGAGGGAGGGAGGGAAGGGAATAAGGGAGGGAGGGAAGGGAATAAAGGAGGGAGGGAGGGAAGGGAATAAAGGAGGGAGGGAGGGGGCGGGAAGGAGGGAGAGAGAGGGAGGGAGGGAGGGAGGGAGAGGGAGGGAGGGAGGGAGGGGAATGAGGGAGGGAGGGGAATAAAGGAAGGAGGGAGGGAGGGGAATAAAGGAGGGAGGGAGGGAGGGGAATAAAGGAGGGAGGGAGGGAGGGGAATAAAGGAGGGAGGGAGGGAGGGAGGGGAATAAAGGAGGGAGGGAGGGGAATAAAGGAGGGAGGGAGGGGAATAAAGGAGGGAGGGAGGGAGGGAGGGGAATAAAGGAGGGAGGGAGGGAGGGAGGGGAATAAAGGAGGGAGGGAGGGAAGGAGGGAGGGGAATAAAGGAGGGAGGGAGGGAGGGAGGGAGGGGAATAAAGGAGGGAGGGAGGGAGGGAGGGGAATAAAGGAGGGAGGGAGGGAGGGGAATAAAGGAGGGAGGGAGGGAGGGAGGGGAATAAAGGAGGGAGGGAGGGGAATAAAAGAGGGAGGGAGGGAGGGGAATAAGGGAGGGAGGGAGGGAGGGGAATAAAAGAGGGAGGGAGGGAGGGAGGGAGGGAGGGGAACAAGGGAGGGAGGGAGGGGAATAAAGGAGGGAGTGAGGAAGGGAGGAAGGGGAAAAAGGAGGGAGGGAGGGAGGGGGAAAAGGAAGGAGGGGGGAAAAGGAGGGGGAAAAAGAGAGAGGGAGGGGGAAAAAAGAGAGAGGGAGGGGGAAAAAAGAGAGGGAGGGGGAAAAAAGAGAGAGGGGGGGGAATGAGGGAGGGAGGGGAATAAAGGAAGGAGGGAGGGAGGGGAATAAAGGAGGGAGGGAGGGAGGGGAATAAAGGAGGGAGGGAGGGAGGGGAATAAAAGAGGGAGTGAGGGAGGGAGGGGAATAAGGGAGGGAGTGAGGGAGGGGAAAAAGGAGGGAGGGGGGGAGGGGAAAAAGGAGGGGGGAAAAGGAGGGAGGGAGGTCGGGAGGGGGAAAAAGAGAGAGGGAGGGGGAAAAAAGGAGGGAGGTCAGGAGGGGGGAAAAGGAGGGGGAGGGATTTTTATATTAATTTTACAGTTGAAAAGTGGAACCTTACTTTGAGAGATCAGAGCGTCTCAGCAGTTTTTTTTTTACGCCACTCCAACAAACATCTGGATGAATACGGCAGCAAAAAGATCTTGCTCAAACAGCAGCAGCGCCGATGGAGTGATCCAGCAGAGCAGAGACGTGTGAAGGACGATGGCGTTTACACCACCACCACATACGACCAGGAGGTGAGGCGAGGCTCACATCTCAGTGTGATGAGATTAAGAGGGAGGGAAATAAACGGAGGGAGGGGGGAGGGAGATAGAGGGGGGAAGATGGAAGGAGGGGGAGGGAGTTAAGGAGGACAGAGTCGCAGTCAGACACTTTTACATGGTGCTTTTATTGCAATGTGTTGCATTCTCACATTCATGGATGTTATAGAGATTTGTTAGTCAAAGCATCACTTCCTTCAAGGTCTGCATCATCACCTTAGACAAGCAACAGAAGGGGCCTTATGCACAAGAGGTGTGTGTGTGTGTGTGTGTGTGTGTGTGTAAACTAGTTCGGTTTGAGCAGCCACATATTTTCCATGAAATGGACAAGAGAAATAAGACTGAAGTAGATGATGAGGAAAAAAAACAAAAACAAAACCAAAAGACGACAGTTTTGCAGCCTGCAGGACGAGCGGACCCGCAGCTGCTGGACCCAGCATGTGACTGATTGTCTACAACGTCCTAAGAAAGGTACAATTTTTTTCTCCAAGACACTCCTGGATAGAAGGAACAAACAAACAAACAAACAAACAAACAAACAAACAAAAAACAGGAAATAAATCATGCTAACATGCAGAATTTCTCCCAGACAGATTTCATTCATAAAATCCCCACGCAGCTGCAGCCAAGCCTCTCGAGGGGGGGGGGGGAGTTCACAAACTGGTATTATACAAACTGGACAAAATGAATAAAATGGATAGAGTTATTTATAGATTTTTTATTTCTATATATACTTATTTATATTAATTTTACAGTTGAAAAGTGGAACCTTACTTTGAGAGATCAGAGCGTCTCAGCAGAGTTTTTTTTTTTTTTTTTAATGCCACTGCAACAAACATCTGGATGAATAAGGCAGCAAAAAGATCTCGCTCAAACAGCAGCAGCGCCGACGGAGTGATCCAGCGGAGCGGAGACGCGTGAAGGACGATGGCGTGTACACCACCACCACAAACGATCAGGAGGCGAGGCGAGGTGAGGCGAGGCGCGGGTCTGGATCACATCTCAGTGTGATGAGATTAAAGCAGAGATGCTGGAGGAATGTCTGAGGAACGTAAGCGTGTGAGGGAGCGGGAGGAGTGGAGCACCTGAAGAACATTGGCATAGTTTGAAAAAACTTCGCAGCAATTTACGAGGAGAATGCTTAGTGGAAAGTGAGGATACCCTGCTCGCTCGCTTGCTGATGATGATGATGATGATGAAGAAGAAGATGATGATGATGATGAAGGGCTACTGCCAAGTTCTTTCTGAAGAACCTGAGAAGTTTTGACATCAGAAAAGCGGATCGGACGCTCTGCTCCGTTACATTCAGGGGACGCGTGTAATCTCTGACTCTTGTGTTTTTGTTTTTTTTCCTAACGATGGCCTCTTTCCTTTAAATTGAATTATAAAGTGCAAAACTAGATTGTATTCCTTGCAAATTCCTGGAACGTTGTTTTTTTTTCTTTTTTTTTGAGTAAAAAAATCATGTAAAATACAGCAAACACGTCTTCTTACAAAGGTTTGTCGAGAGAGATATATATATATATATATATAGATATATATAAGAAAATCTGTCGAGAAGAAAAATCCACAGGCGAGAGGAGAGCGTCTCCTCCACCGCTAAAATATATACAACAGGCACCTCCGATCTGGTAGAAAGAATTTCACTAAAGAAAGTCAAAGATTTAAGAATACTTGCATCAGTGTGAATTTTTTTTTGTTTCTTTTTAGACCAAAACCACGTTTTAAAACCATAAATCGGGTCTTTCTGAGAGCCGAAGACAAAGGAACCGTTAAAAGCGGGAGCAGAAATGAGAGTGGGGTCTCGGGGTAAGGTGCATAGCTCGCTGTGGTACATTTCACTTCCTGAAAAACAGGGATACGGTGTTTTTTTCCCCCGAAAGACATTTGTGTGTGTGTGTGTATGACAGGGTTGTAAAAAATTAAACTCCACAGTAAGTCCGGGGCTCGGCGCACAGCCTGCTCCAGTCTCGTAGTGTTTTTTACTAAATTGACTACACTAAAGTCCGTGAGTGAAGACAAATCACGCTACATTAATTCTATCCAATTGCATGAACTTTGCATATAAGATATTTTTTCTTGATAATCGAAGCTTTGGTCATTATTCCTTGGGAAAAGAAGAAAAGTAAAAAAAAAAACAAAACCTCGTGGCAAATGAAGCCTGAAGCCCCGTTCAGCTCAAACCAAGGTTCCACTTCCTCAGAGCTGCTTAAACCTTTGACGAAAAAAAAATAAAAAATAAAAAATTAAATAATACGGCCTCTTTTTTTTTTTGTCGTTTTTGTCTTTTTTTTTTTTTTTGGTTGTTGTTTTTTTTTTTTTTTTTTTTTTAAATTAACCCGTACAAAAGCGAGACCATGCTGCTTCTCTCTCAGTAAAGTCACATTCAGCAGTCGCTTAAATCCATTCTCACCTAAAAGATCTGAAACCCGAAGGAAAAGACGCAGGTATGTGTTTAAAAAAAAAAGGAAAAGGAAAATAGGAAAAACAAAACAAAACAAAAAAAAAAATCAGGACGTTTTTCCATTTGAAACATCTGATATACAGTATTAACCACACAGAGATACTTTCAGACAGTCATCAAAACACATCCCCCCAAAAAAAAGAGGAAAAAAACAAAACAAAAAAACAAAACAAAAACAAAACCATGGAAGAAAGTAGTTATTACCACAAAGAAGAAGTTGGAGCACTACGATATCGCTGACTCGGAACAAATACATTATTCACATTTGTCTGTTATTTACACGATAAACCATTGTACCTTGGAGTGGAACTGACCAGGAGCCGTGTGTTAGAGTTAATAAAGAGAAAGCTGAGGTTAAGAGGCACTGCGTTCTAACACGGAGGATTTTGGCATCTCGGAAAATGAAGAGGGAATCAGATCAAAGGATAAGAAAAAATAATGATAAAGTACCTGATTAACTGGCACGTAATGTCTAAAGACCTCATTCTACAGGAATGCCTGTGTGAAGCAGAAGCAAACATCTGACCAGCGCATTCCTCACCGTCTCATCGCATCCTTCAGGTATTACACACAATCACTTTTCTCTCCTCGGGACGTCCGGTCTGACGTCCTGTAATGAGTCTCCACGTCTCTGACTGACGAGTGACTCGTGGGGGGGCACTCGCCACTTCACCAGCAAGCAGCTGGGAAGAAACCAGCAGTTTATATTGGTGTGGGATCGAGTGCTTAAAAAAATCAAACATAAAACGAGGCACTGATCTGAGAAACAAACACACCAGAGAGGAGCGGAGAGAGAGAAAGAGAGAGAGAGACAGAGAGAGTGAGACAGAGAGAGAGAGAAACAGACAGACAGAGGGACAGGCAGACAGAGAGAGAGAGAGACAGAGACCAATCAGAGCGAAGGGGTGTGAGGGGGAAGAGGGAGGACCTGGGTGGGGGGTGGGGGGGCACTGGGGTATTTATAAATATATATCTCTATATTATCTGATAAACCATTTTTATCACTTACCCCTTCACTCACTCACCCCCTCCCTCCTCACACACTCACTCCCTCTCTCCCCCCTCCCTCCCCCCTAAACCTTGCCTCTCAGGTTTAAAGGATCTAACGGTTTAATTTCGGGCTGAAATCCAAATCCAGTAAACTGCCTATATGCTTCAGTGTGATTCTAAGAAAACAAACTGATTAAAAATAAAGAGGAGAGAGAGGAGGACAGGAGGAGGAAGCGGAGGGACGAGTGAGGAGGCGAGGACGATGCTGATGAAGAACAGTGTCTGACTGGGCAACAGTAGTCACGTGAGCAGTCGAAGAGCCGTAGGACGCAGTGCGAGAGAGGAGACGCCGCCGCGTCCTGACAGAGCCAGAAATAAGCGACTTGGGGTTTCTGTTTGAACACAAAGCAAGTAAACGCCACTGAATTCTCCAAATCAGTCCAGATAATTTAAGCTTCATTACTTATCATGTACTATACAAGAGAATTTGGGGACTGGAACATATATATACTGGGTGCCAGAAAACACAAAGCATACCAAAATCGATCAGATAAAAAAATTATATATATTTATATTTATATATATAATTTTGCAAGACCTCTCCTTTCCCTTTCCTTCATGATGTGAGAGCGAGACACCTCCCCAGGTAATATTCGGCTGTTACTTAGTACATACAATTTCTTGATTTCAAACATCATTCTTTTAAAATAAGAAGAAAAAATAAAATAAAAAATAAACACGTTCTCGTAAGCTATAAAAGAAGAGAGCCAGTTTGAAACCCATGACGTCGAGGCATCCGAGCGGCGGTTGACTGGAGAGTGATTCCACCAGGTTTTCTTTCCAAACAGAAATCAGAAAGTATGTGTGTGAGCTCATCCTGACCTTTGTCCGCTGTTGTGCTGTACAATAATACCAACCTGCACAATACACATGGCAAACAACACTGATAGGCTGATGTGACCCTAAAGTGGCTCGTATTCACAGCTGCTGAGAGGTGGGTGGAGGGACGTCTGGGACACGGATTCATTCATTTGTTTCTTTTAAAAATGTCTGCCGTTTTAAAACGAGTTCTCCCAGGAAAGCTTGTAGCAGATCTGAGATGTTTCTCCCAAACCGGGTGATGCTTGTTCTGACAAAACAGGCGCTGAAAGAAAATAAAACTCATTGAGGAAATCGGTCTTGAGAGAGAGAGAGAGAGAGAGAGAGAGAGAGAGAGAGAGAAGGAAACGTTGGGAAACTCCCCCTGGTGTGAGGAGAGCTGATCAGTCACAGATCCAGCTGAAACTGAGCTGTCCAGTGCGAGAGGACCTAAACACTCCCGAGCGTTGTCCCGTAGACGAGGCTCACGTGGATAACTGCAGCATGTCCCTGCCCCAGTTTCTATGGAGCACGGTGCCGATGGCCCAGTTAGGGATGTCAGCTGGCGAGAAAGCAGCAGGTCCTTTTATAGAACTTGGCAAATTTCTGGAACGTGATCATCACTTGTTTTGACCCCTGTTGAGGAAGCAGACTTTGAATAGCAGGTGACCAGGAATGAGCGCTGCTTCAGCTGTCTGACCGCCTGGACCACACATCCCGAGCTCAGCAGCTGTTCCCCGTACAGAAACCAGAATGAATAGAAACTCTGACGTTGTTGGGGACGTCTCTACACAGGTGTGTGTATTGTGTGAGTGTGTGTAGTGTGTGTGTGTGTGTGTGTGTGTGAGATATATATATATATATATATATATATATATATATATATATATATATATATATATATATATATATGTATATATATATATATGTATATGTATATGTATATATGTATGTATATATATGTATATATATATATGTATATATGTGTGTGTGTGTGTGTGTCGGGGTCACTCAGTCAGGAGCTGCTGTAAGAGGCTCTTCTGCTGTGACTGGGAAGTGCTGGTGCTGCTCTGGGGCTTCTGGTGGCCGACTTGCCCGGGCTGGTTCAGGTAGGAGTCACTGCCCACTAGGTTCACCGTGCACTGGACGTCGGCAAACACTTGAACCTGCTGTACCTGGTTTAAAAGAAAAGCAAGTTTCAAACCTCTGACCAATCTGATCTTCCTTAGTTACTGAAAACACCTGTCCTGTCACTACACAGAGTCCTGTTTGTATCCTGAACCACTCACCTGATCGTTACACAGAGAGCTGACACTGCCAAGGTTGTTGTTGCCGATGGCAACCGGTGGTCCAATCGGAGGTAGTGAACCCGCGGCTCCTGAGCCCCCGGCCATGGAGACAGTGATGCTCATGTTGTTGTAGACACCTTGCTGGCCAAAACCCTGCGAGCTGGTCTGACCAGACTGGTTATACAGACTGCCGAAAGAAAACAAACACTTCACATGTAGCAGATAAACATCTTTATGTGATTTATAGATGACCAAAAAAAAACCAATCCGGTGTGAAGGAATGTCTCTGTCAGAGTTCTGCAGCTCACTCTCACATCATGAGAGGTCCAAGTGTATAGTTCTGCTACTGATATGAAGCTGACTGAACTCCAAGGTGGACAGACGTGATACTTGGTCTGGTCCCCAGGCTGGACTCCTACACCTCTCCTCAGGTGAGTGATGAGACTGATCTTTTTCAGCTGAATTCAGTTGCTGATTTCTGTATTGATGGATTCTTTTTTATCTACAGTATATAATTATTCTGTGTAACTTGGCAAGATCTAGTCACTGGGGCACATTTTGGGAAGAGTGCTTGGACCCCACAGCTTACTTCTCAATGGTTATATTCCTTTGTGTTTCTTACTGTTTATTACACACATTATATATTTTGTCCTCAGTTAATTTTCCACACATGTACATAGCTCACAGCTCCTCAGGATCCTGGAGTTTCATGTTATTCCCCTGTCCTGTTTCCTCCCACCTCACAGTGACAATCTTACCTGTTAGTCACGCCTCCTTGCCAGTTCTTCATGTCAGGTGACTGGTAGCCAGGTGGGGGCTGAGTCTGTTGAAGCAGAGGACTCTGGGAGGTGGGGTTCTGTGGTGACAGCAAGGGGCTGGTGGGACCGAGTTCAGGGGGGAATGATGGATCTCCTTGCTGGACCATACCTTCAGAAAGAATTTCACAGGTATAAATAATTCTTGGCAGCATAGAAGCTTCCACATTTACACGTGTATTACGCAGAACAAAGTCAGATCTACCTGCACCCCCGAACTGCTGAAAGAGTCCCTGCTGAACAGGAGCGTTCACCGGTGCCCCAAACTGCCCCTGCATGCCTCCTATCATGCCTTGGGTGTTAGCCATGGGCAGCCTGGCAGACAGCTTGGGGTCCAGCGGTGTGCCCATGGGGCTGAAGTGGCTGGGGGAGGTAGAGGTGCTTCCAGGGACAGTGTTGTAACCTGGAGGGTAGCCGAACTGCTGCTGCTGTGGCTGCTGCTGCGGTTGCTGAGGGCCTTTGGGGACACGCTGGGCTCCCATGGGCCCGGGGTTCATTCCCTGCCTCATCATCATGACCTTCTGCTGCAGCAGTTGCCTCTGGCGGTGCTGGAAGCTGTAGAGCTCCCTCTGCCTCTGAGCAAGCATCTGAGCATTGAGTGGGGGCTGAGTGAGATGACCACAGAGGTGTCAATATACACAAATAAACAAACCACCACAGAAGTAACAGACTACAAATAGATTAAAATGTAAGAATTACTCTAATACACATCTGGTTCTGAGTGAAAATACAGGTTTGATTGGTCACAACACTGCTGACTGAAAGTCTCTACAAACGTTATAGACTATAATAAAACTGTGTTACAAAACAAATTATTCTACTGTGCAGCTCTGCAGCTTCAGCTTTACTGCACACTAATCACACACTAACCTGCGAGGGCATCTGGGGCTGCTGCAGGCCTGGTCTTACCCCCATCGCAACAGGTACCCCCTGTGGAAACTGGCTCATGGCCGCTAACCTGTTCTGCATCTGAAAGAGTGAGGGAGGAAAAATAAAGAACAGATCAATGAGAGGAGATAATCACTACACAAAAGGCAAACATCGCTCCACAACATGCTAACACAAACAACAGGCCTGCTCTGCTCTCAGGAGCTCTGCAAGAGAGCAGCATCATCTCCAGGGGCGGGTCCAGCAGCTGGAGTATGGGTTTAATATGAGTGCTGGGTATTTATAACAGCAAATTATAATGATACATGAGTGGGGGAAAGGTGTGTAGATAAGGTGTGGTGTGTAGCTGACGTGAGGTGTGTTATTGAGGTGTGGTGTGTTATTGTTTGTTATTAAGGTGTGTATCTGGGGTGTGGTGTGTAGCTGACATGAGGTGTGTTATTGAGGTGTGGTGTGTTATTGTTTGTTATTAAGGTGTGTATCTGAGGTGAGGTGTGTTATTGTTGTGTGTTTTTGAGGTGTGTAGATAAGGTCAGGTGTTTTATTGTTGTATGTAGCTAAGGTGAGGTGTGTTATTGTGTAGTCATGGTGTGTAGCTGAGGTGAGGTGTGTTATTGTGTGTAGTCATGGTGTGTAGCTGAGGTGAGGTGTGTTATTGTTGTGTGTAGTTGAGGTGAGGTGTGTTATTGTTGTGTGTAGCTGAGGTGAGGTGTGTTAGTGTGTGTAGTCATGGTGTGTAGCTGAGGTGAGGTGTGTTATTGTTGTGTGTAGTTGTGGTGTGTAGTTGAGGTGAGGTGTGTTATTGTTGTGTGTAGCTAAGGTGAGGTGTGTTACTGAGGTGTGTAGCTGAAGTGAGGTATTATTGTTGTGTGTAGCTAAGGTAATGTGTGTTATTGTTGCATGTAGTTGAGGTGAGGTGTGTTATTGTTGTGTGTAGTTGAGGTGAGGTGTGTTGTGTGTTACTGAGTTATTGTTGTGTGTTATTGAGTTGTGTCATTGTTGTATGTAGTACCTGCTGAGGCCCCTGTACATGCTGCTATGGCTGAGTTGTGTAATTGTTATGTGTAATTGTTGTGTGTAGTACCTGCTGAGGCCCCTGTACACGCTGCTGTAGCTGCAGTCTCAGCTGGTTTGGAGGCAGACGGATCTGAGCAGTCATCCCTGGTGTCCGGTTCATCCCGGGCCTGATCTGGGTCATACCCACGCTGTTGGGGAAGGAGGCGCGTGCTCCCCCGAAACCCATCCCCTGTGTGGTGTTTATGTCAGATGGGAACTGTGAAGGAGAGGTGGGGAACTGGGACAGGTAGGGCACAGGGGTGGAGGGCTGAGGCTGGGCAAAGCGCTGGGTGATTTGATCCAGACATCCACTCTACACAACACAGACAGTCAGATGGGCAGACAGACAGACAGACAGTCAGTGGAGACTGATCTCAGTCTAATTGGAAGGAAGTAAAATAAATAAATAAATAAACAAATAAATAAATAAACAAATAAATATATAAATGTGCCAATGCTCACCTGTACTATCTTGTCGATGCCCAGCGCTCGGTCCAGCTCCACAAGCTCACTTTCATCTGTGCCACTCAGGAAAGACAGGAGCTGTTCAAACAGGACCTTCTCATCATTATGAGCTTCCAGAGTGGTGGGCGGGACTAACATCTCATCCAGGGGACACGGAACACACTGCCTGAGATACCAGGAGCCAAAGAAAAGCGAATTAGGGTAGAAGAGCGAGTCTTTTCACAAACACAGACACACAAATCTGATCAAATCTGATGAATTAATGATAATGATCTAACACAGTTCAGTAACGTGATCACGTGAAGAATCCAGAAGTACAGGAGCACATTTCTGGCTAAAGACCAGACACATGCAGAACTTCACTGCTGAATAAGAAGGAAGTCAAATTTCAGCACTGGATCTGATATAGCAGTGTCCAGGAGGGTAGTATCCATAAGCAGGCCCTGAGTGCATAACACACACACACACACTCACTCTTGAGGTGAGGACAGAGGAGCATGAGTCTGGTTCCCCAGAGAGCCATCAAACGGCATGGATTCAGCCATCATGGGCTGGAACTGCTGCGACTCAGGAACATCCAGCTTTGCCAGGCCTACACCAGGAAGAACAAGCTGGACTTATCATTCTGACCACCAAGAAATAAACAACAAATCAAATGAAGAGTTAATAAAGAAAAGGTCCAACAGAAGTCCAGACCTGTGTTGGTGTTGAACATGTTGATGCTGGAGGGGTCACTGAAGGGGCTGCTGCTGTCCTTGGGTAGCTGAAAGGGGTCAGTCTGCCCCAGTACCTGACCGGGAACTGGACCTGGACCCTGAGCCTGTGTGGGTGTCGAGGGACTGCAGAAGTCAAAGGGAGACTGACTCTGGAGACTAGAGCCATCAGGGAACACTGCAGAAAAAAAAAGTCCAGTCAGGAGGAAAAGTGTTAAAAAAAAAATTTATATTTATAAACTTCCTTAAATACAAACTTCATTTCATTTGAGACAATATCCTTATTTATGCTGAGGAATAAATCCTATTTGTTATAAAAGTCAAAAGACATGCTGGAATACACACTGGAAATAACAACAACAAAAAGAGAATCATGTCTGTCCCTCACTGGACACAGTGTTGTTCTCATGGTCACTAAAGTGCACAAGAACATTTTCACAAACTCCTACACATGTTCAAAGCTATGCATTTGTTTTGGATATGCAGTGGGTGTGTGTGTTGGGCAGAATGAGGCATCCTTACCTCGGCTCGGTGTTCCAGGCGGCTCGTGTTTCACGCTCACTCCGATGGGAACGCCGTCACCACCCTGCTGGGGCAACCCTGCCTCCTCCACCGCCTTCTCCCCCACAGGTCTGAGGGTGGGCAGAACCTGGTTCAGTGGATGTAGATCAGCACCGGGAAACTGCTACACACACACACACACACACACACAGGGTAGAGGAATAGGAAAGCAAGGCTTAGAGAAGATGAGAGAGGAGTAAAGTTCAGGGTTAGAGCTACACACTCTCATTCTGAGGATCTTCACACCTTCATGCTCAGACTCATGGCTTCTACATTGAGACTAATTATCCATCTACTGTCTGTGCTTACATCATGTTCTTAACAAACCTGTGTGATGCCTAAATACCATAAATGCAGGTTACAAATATCTGAAATTTTTATTATTTATAAAACTTTCCTTTTTTTGGATTCCATCACTCTTTAGAACATACACAGAGAAAGAGAGAGGGTGTGGCAGTTCCTACCGGACTGGGCTTATCACTGGATTTGGACGAGCATGTTACTTGTGGAGCAGGAGGTGAAGTAGCGCCACACTGCCCACTTTCGTCTCCTAGTTTCTTCTCAGCTTTGACGCGCACTGTGTCCAGGCTCAACACTGCAGGAGGGGGCAGGTCCACCAGGTCCTTCTCATCTGTGTCCAGCAAGAAGCGCAGCAGCTGGTGGTCCTGCTGCTGTTGCTGCTGCTGCTGTTGCTGTTGTTGCTGCAGCTTGGCGTTTCCCAGGGTAGGTGGCAGAACCAGACTGGATCTCGGGCTGCTGGCTGGTGGTTCCTTCTTGATCTCGGGCTCGTTGGTGCCGTCGGCAGGGCTGCTGTCCTGGAGCAGGCGGTGCAGGATCTTGTGGCGCTCCGTCAGCGTGCTGTGAGACGCCGGGCACTGGCCGGACGGTGCCAAGCGACTCTGAGAGGCAGGTGAGGTCTCATGGTCTGTGGAGCCTCCCGTAGCATCCAGAAGCTGGCCGAGTTTAGGGTTAGCACTTCTGGGTTCGTCGCCGTGGCCCAGCTCAGGCGGCTTAGCCGGAGGTGGACGTGCAGGTGAGCTGCTGGGTGTGGGAGTCTGCCTGGCCAGAGGGGAAGGGAGAGAGAAAGGCATCCCATCACCGCCGGACTGCTGCCGTGCCAACGTGCCAGCAGGAGAGTGAATGCCAGGGGTCGGGGGTGAAAATGGATGGCCTGAGACACGAGGGCTGTTCGCCAGGCCTGGGCTGGCTCGGGGAGGCCGAGGAGACATGAACGAGGTAGGGGTGGCTGTGAGAGGGCTGCCCAGTGGAGACAGGCTACTGCCCTGCTGAGGAGGTGCGACCCGGCCAGGGATGGTGGCGCCAGGGGCAGACATGCCTCCATTGGCGTTGTTGTGGTGCAGACTGACCTCACCAGAGGACTGCAGGGCAGGAGAGCAAGCCGGGGCAGCTGCTGTGGACAAGAGGCTATGGGTAGTGTTTTCCTGAGAGCTAGCAGTGTTGTTTTCCCTGCGACACACACATACACACACAGATAATCATGAATATAGAATAAATAAAATACATCCTAGTCTCTGTAGTCAGTGAGCACTTTATCTGTAACACTCAGAAAGCTGTGTGTGTGTGTGTGTGTGTGACAGCTGCACCTGTCGATAGTGTGGATACCCATGATGAAGGGCTGTACATCGGGGTTGGGAGGGCAGCAGAACTTGCAGCGAGTCTGTGCACTGAGGGGCGTTCCGTCACTGAGAGTGAAACGGTACAGAGGGCTGACGGCCGAACCATGGGTCATCACTGTCCAGAACACACACACACACACACACACTCAGTGAAACCATGCCCTTCAGTGTTTAGTAAGACATGTGAATATTGAGAACAGAACTCAGTAAGTCAGGAGAGCTGTGGGTTCTGCGTACCCTCTTGTAGCAGCTTCTTGGCATGGGAGGGTTCTTTGCCCTGCGGCTGGAAGAATGCGTAGATGCACTTCCTGACCAGGTCCTCCCAGCCTGGCCGGCCTGTGGCTCTCAGAGCACTCGTCTCGATGGAGATGATCTTCCCTGTAGAGGACACACACACATACACACAGCAATTCTTTAATTAAAGCACATTTTTACTCTCTCTCTCTCAATCCCTCTTTCTCTCTCTCTCTCTCACTCCCTCTCTCTCTCTCCCCTCACTCCCTCTTTCTCTCTCTCTCTTTTAATCCCTCTCTCTTTCTCTCTCACTCACTCTCTCTCTCTCACACCTTCTTTCTCTCTCTCCCTCTTTCCTGGTGTAAGGTTTGTGTACAGTGAGATCAGAGTGAAACCCTACCTGTGGGGTCCTGCTTGGTGATGAAGGACTCTGTACTGACGTGAATGGGTGGCACTCGGGGCACACGGCACGCTATGCATATCAGGCAGCTCTGCAAGTCTGCACACACACACACACACTTCGTATCTGTAAAACGTTCACTATTCAATTAATAATAAATATTAACACAGTGGTCTGTATTTAAATAAAATGAAGCTGACCTAATAAATGTTCAATATCACTGAGGTGGTCAGTGAGCAGCTTCACACATCAGATTAGCCAATTAAACAATTAACCAAACATAACATTATAATAAACACAATACTAGTAGGCTACTGTGCTGGATTTAGTGCAGTATTTTATAATTTCATGCTGGACATCATATTAAAATAACAAGGGTTGGTTAGTTAAATAAATAAAAAAACAAACACATACATGTCCTCATGTCATTATTACTACAGTGCTGATTAATTCCTAAAAAAACACAATGCACTGAGAGCTGTGTGTGTATGTGTGTTGTACCATCTCCTTCCTCCTGCACTGCTCGGGGCTGAGAGACGGTAAAACACTGCATGTGCTCGTACTGCTGTCGCGCCTCCTGGTTTTCTGCATCTGCTTCGTCTGGAGGTCTCTTCAGGAGCCGGCAGTTAAACGTGTGACTGTTCCTCTGACCCTGCTCCTGCGGCCATGGCACCCCATTGACTGTACACACACACACGTGTATCAGTGACCGCACACACGAACACACACAAGCACATTTCTACACTGTAAGTCCCTCACCGAGGCTCTTGGGGAGTAGGTTGCGCACAAACTCGTTGTGGTCACCCACGTGCAGGATGCTGTAGACACTGGAGGTCATCAGCTCTTCCTGGGTGTAACCTAGGTAGTTTGTGACGTTCTCAGATACAAACACAATTCGTCCCTCACGGTTCACCACAAAGAAGAAGCCGTTCAGGGCCTGGAGGAAGAGGAGAACAGGAAGGGAAGATTATAGACTGTGCTCTGACCATCATCTTCATCAGTGATGATCTTATTCTACTAGAGTATGTGTGTAATCAGAGACACATTTATAATCTCTCGAAATATCACTAATGTCACATACCTCGAGGAGGAGAGGCCCCAGAGCCTCCTTCTCCACCATGCCCTGACTGCTGGAGGAGACATCACTCTTCTGCACCTCGTCATCAGGGGACATCAAAGCTACTTTCTCTGTGGACACACAGGACACTACGGCATTAGACTCAAATAGTCAGTGTATTACAACTGATTGGTTTTGTTGTTGAGGCACTGAATCATTTTCAGTAGCACGTTCTTCATGGATAAACACAGCACACTTTACATCTCAAAGTCAAAGTCAAAGAAGCTTTATTGTCACTTCAGCCATATATAGCAGATGCAGTACACAGTGAAGTGAAACAACGTTCCTCCTAGACCAGAGGTGCTACACAGAACACAAAGTACAGTGACGCAGACAAACATAGAGCTATAACAGAGATAAAAAAATTAAACTATAATTTAAAAATTAAAATTAAACTATACTTAAGGTGCAGTCTTTAAGAACTAGACATACAACAGAAGTGCACAGGAAGACAAGACAAGACAAGACAAGACAAGACAAGACAAGACAGTGCAGACAAACAACATATAGGCCGACTTTGTGCAATGAACAAGACAATGTTAGTCAATGAAAGAACAGTGTATACAGTGATTGCAGATATTAAAGCGACACATGTAAACAGGATTAATATAAATATAAATGTAAAGTGACATGTTCGTGCAAACAGGACAATTTAGTGTGTGTGTGTGTGTGTCTGACTATGTCCAGCACAGTTCAGTTCTTTTTTTGTGCGTGTGTTGTGTGTGTGTCCGTGTCCAGCACAGTTCAGTTCTCCTGAAAAAGGACCAGAACACTGAACACTTCACCTAAAGCTCTCATAAACCAGAAGCAGATCTGGCCTGAAGCCAACCACAACAAGAACCTCGCTAAAGAAACAAACTGCAAAGGACATTTAACTCCACAGAGCTGGTCTTCACGTCCCCATCAAACACCAATCTTTATTTGAAGCGTCAGTGATTATTCTCCAGCCAAGGAGCTCAACCTCATCATCCATCTTCCAGATCAAAGCGGTCAGACCACCACATGAGAAAGCTGAGATTCCAGCACCCAGACAGAGAAGAAGCTGGACTCTGTTTGTGTTGGGTTTGATTCGAATGCAGGATGTGTGAATGTGGCAGAGTTACATACAGCTGGGATCCTTACCAGCATTATTACATTTTAAACATATAGTGTGTGTGTGTGTGTGTTCTGCGATTGAGAGAACACTGGTATGAGAGAACCCTTTGATGAGAGAACACTGGGTTTAGAGAACACTGGGATTGAGCGAACACTGGGATTAGAGAACACTGCTCTCTGAGGTCTATGGTCTAAGATCTATGAAGAACTCAGCTTTTACATGACCATAATTCTAACAGAATATATGATGCAGGGATTATTTTTAACTTGATAAACGGGATGTGGAACCCTGGGTCAAGCTGATAGAGAGAAGTTATGTGACTGACCGGTGCATTCCTACTGGTTAGCACTGGAGTTGTTCATGTTGCCTGGAGAACGTGTGAGGTAAAACATGATGTCCACATGACCAACACACTCCTTGTTTCTATAACCACATGACATAAGCGTCACAAGGTAATCGAGCAGTAGTGAGATGTTCTCTGGGAGCTTCAGGTTCCTCTGTAAAGGCTCTCTGGAGCTCCTGATCAGCTTGTGGTGCTGGAGAAAGAGCTGAGAGTCCAGCAAATGGTGTTTAACAGACCGAACACCAGGAGAGAGGAGAAGCCAGCGAGAGGCCCCTCTCTCTTACACAAGGTCAGGGGGCAGTGGAGCACTGCCATTGGTCATTCTCTCACACGCCCCTGTGGCCCCTCCCACTGTGGTGTGAGGCTCTGAAGAGGAAAAAAAGGCTAGAGGATCTCCCGAGCCATGAAGGACACAGCAGTGGACCTAGATCCTGATAGCTGACCCTCGGCCACTTTCTACATCTCTACACAATTCCACCTGCTACTCCACAAATAACCTGCTGCTGGAAATACGCTGGGAAATAACACCACACACACACAACTCTCTCTCACACACCTCACACACACACACACACACACACACACACACACATATATATATATACAACTCACACAGTGGCTGTATGTAGAGGATAAATGAGGATTTATTTATAGAAGAAAGTAAATTTAAATAAAAATAGAAAATTACAATTCTGAAATAACTAAAACACCCAGAGACTGGATTAATAATAAACACTTTACTGTAATCTGATAAACAATAAGAGACTCATTTAACTAGATTCACTCTAAATCCTCATCCACACGCCTCCTCCTCCTCCTCCTCATCATCCACACTCCCCTCCCCCACACTCCTCCTCCTGCACCCCCCACAACCACACTCCTCCTCCTCCTCTTCATCCACACTCCAACTCCTCCTCTACATCCACACTCCTCCTCTTCTTCATTCAAACTCTTCATCCTCCTATACAGATTAGTATATTTATAACTGCAGTTAACTAAACTATTATCTACTGAACCTGGTTAACTGAGTAACTGAATAATTTCACATTTATCACATTAACATTTCTCTCTTTTTTCTGGTGAATGAATGTGATACATAAACCTGAGAATCTTCGGACGTTTCCTACACTCCTGAAAGTTTCCTGAACTGTTTCTCTTTCTTAGATCTGAGATAAACTTTTCCATTTTATTTCCGAAAAAGGAGAAAATCACGATTCATTCCTATTCCACAGAAAGAACCTCCACCCACCTGGACAGCTAGTCTACAGAATGATGAGATCAAGACCTTCAGACCATGAGTGTAAAGGTGTGTGAAGGTGTGAGATGGAGTGAGGGGGTGTGTGAGATGGTGTGAGGTGTAAGCTGCTTACCCTGCTCCCGCCTCTTGATCTGCTGGATCTGCTCCACCATGCTCTTCAGGATGTGGCATTTGTCAGGTTTCACGCTGAGGCTGGCGAGGTCACCCATGTTGGCTGACAGCAGCTCCGCCAACTCATCGATGTAGCGGCTCTCAAGCTCCCTGCGCCACTTCTCCCCACTGGAACACAACAAACACACATACACACACGAGTCAACAAGACAATACAAAACACTGCAGTTTAGAGGAAAGAGGAACAATACACAGCAAATCTACTCTTAAAGCATTATACAGACACAGACAAGGCCATAATCTCACACACCCCACAAACACACACCACATTTCACTGATCCCCCGTTTCACTGAATCCTGTCGTTTCACTGATCCCCTTTACACTGGTCCCCATTACACTGATCCCCTTTCATTGATCCCCCATTACACTGATCCCTTGTTTCCCTTATCCCCAGTTTTACTGATTCCCTGTTTCCCTCACCCCCCGTTTCACTGATGCCCCATTTCACTGATCCCGTTTCCCTGATCCCCTATTTCCCTCATCCCCTGTTTCACTGATGCCCCATTTCACTGATGCCCCATTTCACTGATGCCCCGTTTCCCTGATCCCACATTTCACTGATCCCACATTTCACTGATCCTGTTTCCCTCATCCCCCATTTTACTGATCCCATTTCACTCATCCCTATTTCACTGATCTACTTGTACATCAAGCAGGTCATTTTGATAAAAATAAAGATCAGGATGGTGTCAGTAGAGCTTGCTGTAACGTGGAGGAGAAAATGTCTGATGAACTGAACCTCTAAAACCAGGAGCTCATAAACAGTACATTTCAGTAACTCCTGAACTTCACCTAGACGATGTACTGTTCTTACCCTCTTAATTCCCACTGAAGATCTTCTACATTCAGAGAGAGAGAGAGAGAGAGAGAGAGACAGACAGACAGAGAGAGTAGCTGAACAGCTGAACGGATGAATCAGAGTGGGGTAAGTGTTATGGCAGGGACTATTTACTCTAACATTCTCCACTCGGTTGGCTAATCTGTGTGTGTGTGTGAGTTCCACATGTGTAACTGACTGATATAACTGAAATAATATGTGAGAAGCAGGAGAAAGCTTATCTGAGGTGACTGAGTACATGTACATATGGAATATGGATGACTCACTACATGTGGTGTGTGTGTGTGTGTGTGTGTGGAGAGAGCTGAGAAAGTAGGTCAGTGCATTGCCAAGGTTGCACGCAGGCGCATTGTGTGGATCAGGTGCTGTGTGGGGTTGCTGTAGAAACAAGAGGTTACATCAGTCCCACCAAGGCCTGGTTCAGGAGAGACATACACTCACCCGACCCACACACACACACCTTCGTACACTACACACACCCACCACACACCCTATGTCTACACACACATTCTAGCTGATATAAACATACATTAATCCCCATATCACTGCTGCTCACACTGATCACACACACACACACACACACACAGTCAGACAGGTGTGGAGATGATATCTCTGAGACCTTACACAGGTTAAACAATCATTTCAGGTTTTTTACCAATCATGATGATTATTTGACCAGCCTCATGTCCTCCTGTCAGGAACCACATCAAAGCTGCAAAGCTCTCAACAATTACAATAACAATTACAGACTACTGAAATTACAGTCAGGACATTCAAGTCCTGAATCACCTTCATCATCATCTGGTGGGGGTGATGATGAAGATGATGATGTTGAGATGATGTTGAGGTGATGATGTTGAGGTGGTGGTGATGATGTTGAAGTGATGATGAGGTGATGTGATGATGATAAGAGTGATAATGTAATGATGATGTTGAGGTGATGGTGATGATGATAATGGTGTGGAGGTGATGTGATGATGAGAGTGATAACGTAATGATGTTGAGGTGATTATATAGAGGTGATGATTATGAGGGTAATGATGAGAAGGGGTGATGTGATGATGTTGAGGTGATGGTGATGATGTTGAGGTGATGAGGTGATGATGTTGAGGTGATGAGGTGATGATGTTGAGGTGATGGTGATGATGTTGAGGTGATGAGGTGATGATGTTGAGGTGATGAGGTGATGATGTTGAGGTGATGAGGTGATGATGTTGAGGTGATGGTGATGATGTTGAGGTGATGGTGATGATGTTGAGGTGATGAGGTGATGAGGTTGAGGTGATGAGGTGATGTTGAGGTGATGAGGTGATGATGTTGAGGTGATGAGCACAGGTGGAGGTGATGTGATGATGAGAGTATTAATGTAATGATGTTGAGGTGATGATAAGGAGGTGATGATCATGATGATGATGTTGAGGTGATGTGATGAGAGTGATAATGCAATGATGTTGAGGTGATTATGAGTAGGTGATGATTTGAGGGTAATGATGATGATGAGGAGGTGATGTGATGATGAGGTGGACGATTATGAGGGTGAAAAAGTGTGATTATGAGGGTGATAATGTGATGATGTGGAAGTGATGGTGATGGTGATGATGTGGAGGTGATGGTGATAATGTGGAGGTGATGATGTTAAGGTGATGTGGTGATGAGGTGGTGATGTGATGATGTGGAAGTGATGATGTGGAGGTGATGGTGATGATGTGGAGGTGATGGTGATGATGTGGAGGTGATGGTGATGATGTGGAGATGATGGTGATGATGTGGAGGTGATGGTGATGATGTGGAGGTGATGGTGATGATGTGGAGGTGATGGTGATGATGATGATGTGGAGGTGATGATGTGGAGGTGATGGTGATGATGTGGAAGTGATGATGTGGAGGTGATGGTGATGATGTGGAGGTGATGGTGATGATGTGGAGGTGATGGTGATGATGTGGAAGTGATGATGTGGAGGTGATGGTGATGATGTGGAGGTGATGGTGATGATGTGGAGGTGATGGTGATGATGTGGAGGTGATGGTGTGGAGGTGATGGTGATGATGTGGAAGTGATGATGTGGAGGTGATGGTGATGATGTGGAGGTGATGGTGATAATGTGGAGGTGATGGTGATAATGTGGAGGTGATGATGTTAAGGTGATGTGGTGATGAGGTGGTGATGTGATGATGAGGTGGTAATGTGATGAGGTGGTGATGTGATGATGAGGTGGTAATGTGATGAGGTGGTGATGTGGTGATGAGGTGGTGATGTGATGGTGAGGTGGTAATGTGATGAGGTGGTGATGTGATGGTGATGTGGAGGTGATGAGGTTATGATGAGGTGGTAATGATGATGTTGAGGTGGTGATGTGATGATGAGGTGGTAATGTGATGAGGTGGTGATGTGATGATGAGGTGGTGATGATGGTGATGTGGAGGTGATGGTGTTGAGGTTATGATGAGGTGGTAATGATGATGTTGAGGTGGTGATGTGATGATGAGGTGTTAGTTTATCTGCTCAACCCTTGAATCTCTTCTTTATCGCTTCTTCATTCATCGTAGAGCTTAATGAGTGTCCTGGTTTACTAGCTAGGCTTGTTGTAGAAAATCTAAAGACGAGGAGGTTAAGACGAGGGGTTTAAGACAAGAGGTTTAAGAAGAGGGGGATTAGACGAGAGGTATAAGACAAGGGGGATTAGACGAGAGGTTTAGGATGAAGGGGTTAAGATGAGGGGGTTAAGACGAGGGGTTTAAGATGAGGGGGATTAGACGAGAGGTTTAAGACGAGGAGTTTAAGACGAGGGGTTTAAGACGAGGGGGATTAGACGAGAGGTTTAAGACAAGGGCTAAAGACAAGGGGTTTAAGATGAGAGGTTTAAGAAGAGGGGGTTAAGAAGAGGGGGTTTATGATGAGGGGGTTAAGAAGAGGGGGTTTATGATGAGGGGTTTAAGAAGAGGGGGTTTAAGATGAAGGGTTTAAGAAGAGGGGGATTAGACAAGAGGTTTAAAACAAGAGGTCTAAGGCGAGGGGGATTACACAAGGGGGATTAGACAAGGGGTTTGGGACGAGGGGGTTAAGACGAGGGGGTTAAGACGAGGGGGTTAAGGCGAGGGGGTTAAGGCGAGGGGGTTAAGGCGAGGGGGTTAAGGCGAGGGGGTTAAGGCGAGGGGGTTAAGGCGAGGGGGTTAAAAAAAGGGGATTTAAGATGAGGGATTTAAGACGAGGGGTATAAGACTTTATTCTAAACACCACAGACCCGAGTCATTGTGAATCAGTACTGATCAGTGGTGCAGGAGTTTAAGGCCAATATTTCTCTGGACGTCAGTTAATTAATCACTCCTATGGTCATTGTTGAGGTCAGAGTTCAGTCAGAGTGTTTATTAAGTTTATCAGTGGTTTAAACACTGATGTTTTATTTAATTCATTTAGACTGTAATCATCAACATCTCCTTCATGAAGCAGACACATGCAGCTCTCTGATTCAGATTAGACACGAATCAGACCCTCAGATCAGACTCTGAGCATGTTAACTACCAGCTGAGATGTTCTACAAAATCCAGAATAATCCATCTGTCCAGTCTGCAGTAAAGCCTCAACTCTGACCACACTGTGTACATAAACACCGCACACACTTTATCAGGTGATGTAAGCATACCTGGGACCAGAGGTGTCACAAGGAGAGCCCTTCCTCTTGCGTGTCTCCGGGGGGACGGGGTCCAGGCCACTCTCTCCTGAGCCACTCATTCTGAGATCATGAGAAACTGCAGGACAGAAACACAGTCCAGTTCAGGTCAGAACTCAACACTGATATAGACACTGCAGTGAGACTCAAACACACACACTCACACACACACTGCACTCACATATGCTACTCACATACACCTCACTTACTTACCACACACTACAGTGTGTGTAGTGTGAGTACACTGTGTGTACTCACACACTACTCACACACACACTACTCACACATCTCACAGGCACACACTACACACACAAACACACACTACTCTCTCACACACACTGCACTCACATACTGCAAGCCGCCCCCACACATACACATGCACTCACACACACACACACACACACAGGGGTGGGATTTATTTCGTTCCTATCTCAGTAAATGTGGACTATCAGGTTATTATAACCGCATGAATAAATAAGAGTTTAAAGTTAATAAAAGTTTACTATCTGACTTTAATGTGAACTCCATCACTGCTTCACATCTAAACTCAGATCAAGTCTCATAAACGAGGCTCGAGTTCCAGGGCTGAAGGTGTTCACCTGCTGCTCTTTGGAGTAAAGAACACACCTGTGCAGTGGTCAGCAGAGGCGCTGACCGTCAGCTCACCGTGATTAATCAGAGCTGGACAGCAGGTCACGTGTGAAAACGTGTGTGTGTTACTCAAATAAGTGAGGAGATGTTAGAGGAGCATCTGAGGAGCTACAGAGCT
This sequence comes from Hemibagrus wyckioides, assembly GCF_019097595.1. Lineage (NCBI taxonomy): Eukaryota > Metazoa > Chordata > Actinopteri > Siluriformes > Bagridae > Hemibagrus > Hemibagrus wyckioides. The sequence continues at coordinate 33,254,611 of NC_080715.1, read as the reverse complement.
GTGGTCAAGCTTTAATGATCTTCAAACACCTGAAGACTGTGATTGTAAAGTTTAGAAACACAAACTGATTCAGCTTTTAGTAAAGTTTCAGTGTGGAAGTTTTCCATGAGAAGCTCTGTGAACACGTGTGGAGTGAAAGTGTAGCAATAAATACGAAACAGAGAAAAGAAAGAAGAGAAAGAATCTTCTCAGGAAGAAGAGTTTTTACATGTGTCACATCAATAAATCTTTAAGCAGCAAAACAGAAACAATAGAAATCTGGAAACTTCATTACACAGTTATTACAAATCTACTGATGTATTTATTTTTGCACTATTAAAATAGTTAAGCTGTAAATGAGCAGCAGCTGGTTCTGTGCTGAACTTCTCCAGTCCTAAAGCTGAGCAACAAACCCATCCGTCCTCTACACCTTCAGCTCTCACCGTTAACACCTCACACCGCCGTCTGAGGGTCACAACACTGAGCAGAACTCGTCCAGTCAGAAACTGACCAGAAACTCTGTGGTCTCACTCTGCAGCTCAAGTGCTGTGTCTCCTCACTGCTCCTGAGAAAACTCACAACCTGGAGCTCAACAACCAGCCGAGGGAGGGAAACATGATGGGGGGGGGGGGGACTCACTCTCTCTCTCTCTCTCTTTCACACACACACACATCTCTGCACCACCTATAGACACCTCTACACACACCTGTACACCACCTCTACACACACCTGTACACCACCTCTACACACACCTGTACACCACCTCTACACACACCTGTACTCCACCTCTACACACACCTGTACACCACCTCTACACACACCTGTACACCACCTCTACACACACCTGTACACCACCTCTACACACACCTGTACTCCACCTCTACACACACCTGTACACCACCTCTACACATCTGTACAGCACCTCTACACATCTGTACACCACCTCTACACACACCTGTACAGCACCTCTACACACACCTGTACACCACCTCTACACATCTGTACACCACCTCTACACATCTGTACACCACCTCTACACACACCTGTACACCACCTCTACACATCTGTACACCACCTCTACACACACCTGTACACCACCTCTACACACACCTGTACACCACCTCTACACATCTGTACACCACCTCTACACACACCTGTACACCACCTCTACACACACCTGTACAGCACCTCTACACACACCTGTACACCACCTCTACACACCTGTACACCACCTCTACACACACCTGTACACCACCTCTACACACACCTGTACACCACCTCTACACATCTGTACACCACCTCTACACAACCTGTACACCACCTCTACACACACCTGTACACCACCTCTACACATCTGTACACCACCTCTACACACACCTGTACACCACCTCTACACACACCTGTACACCACCTCTACACATCTGTACACCACCTCTACACACACCTGTACACCACCTCTACACACACCTGTACACCACCTCTACACACACCTGTACACCACCTCTACACATCTGTACACCACCTCTACACACACCTGTACACCACCTCTACACACACCTGTACACCACCTCTACACACACCTGTACACCACCTCTACACACACCTGTACACCACCTCTACACACACCTGTACACCACCTCTACACACACCTGTACACCACCTCTACACACACCTGTACACCACCTCTACACACACCTGTACAGCACCTCTACACACACCTGTACAGCACCTCTACACACACCTGTACACCACCTCTACACACACCTGTACACCACCTCTACACATCTGTACAGCACCTCTACACACACCTGTACAGCACCTCTACACACACCTGTACACCACCTCTACACATCTGTACACCACCTCTACACACACCTGTACACCACCTCTACACACACCTGTACACCACCTCTACACACACCTGTACACCACCTCTACACACACCTGTACACCACCTCTACACATCTGTACACCACCTCTACACACACCTGTACACCACCTCTACACACACCTGTACACCACCTCTACACACACCTGTACACCACCTCTACACAACCTGTACTCCACCTCTACACACACCTGTACACCACCTCTACACACACCTGTACACCACCTCTACACATCTGTACACCACCTCTACACACACCTGTACACCACCTCTACACAACCTGTATTCCACCTCTACACACCTGTACACCACCTCTACACAACCTGTACTCCACCTCTACACACACCTGTACACCACCTCTACACACACCTGTACTCCACCTCTACACACACCTGTACACCACCTCTACACAACCTGTACACCACCTCTACACCACCTCTACACACCTGTACACCACCTCTACACCACCTCTACACCACCTCTACACCACCTCTACACACACCTGTACACCACCTCTACACACCTGTACACCACCTCTACACACCTGTACACCACCTCTACACAACCTGTACTCCACCTCTACACACACCTGTACACCACCTCTACACACCCCTGTACACCACCTCTACACACCTGTACACCACCTCTACACACACCTGTACTCCACCTCTACACACACCTGTACACCACCTCTACACACACCTGTACACCACCTCTACACAACCTGTACACCACCTCTACACAACCTGTACTCCACCTCTACACACCTGTACACCACCTCTACACACCTGTACACCACCTCTACACAACCTGTACACCACCTCTACACAACCTGTACAGCACCTCTACACATACCTGTACACCACCTCTACACAACCTGTACACCACCTCTACACACCTGTACACCACCTCTACACACACCTGTACACCACCTCTACACACACCTGTACACCACCTCTACACACCTGTACACTACCTCTACACAACCTGTACTCCACCTCTACACACCTGTACACCACCTCTACACACACCTGTACAGCACCTCTACACACACCTGTACAGCACCTCTACACACACCTGTACACCACCTCTACACATCTGTACACCACCTCTACACACACCTGTACAGCACCTCTACACACACCTGTACACCACCTCTACACATCTGTACACCACCTCTACACACACCTGTACAGCACCTCTACACACACCTGTACACCACCTCTACACACCTGTACACCACCTCTACACACCTGTACACCACCTCTACACATCTGTACACCACCTCTACACACACACCTGTACAGCACCTCTACACACACCTGTACACCACCTCTACACAACCTGTACACCACCTCTACACCACCTCTACACACCTGTACACCACCTCTACACCACCTCTACACACACCTGTACACCACCTCTACACACCTGTACACCACCTCTACACAACCTGTACTCCACCTCTACACACACCTGTACACCACCTCTACACACACCTGTACACCACCTCTACACACCTGTACACCACCTCTACACAACCTGTACTCCACCTCTACACACACCTGTACACCACCTCTACACACACCTGTACACCACCTCTACACACACCTGTACACCACCTCTACACAACCTGTACTCCACCTCTACACACACCTGTACACCACCTCTACACACCTGTACACCACCTCTACACAACCTGTACACCACCTCTACACATACCTGTACACCACCTCTACACAACCTGTACACCACCTCTACACACCTGTACACCACCTCTACACACCTGTACACCACCTCTACACACACCTGTACACCACCTCTACACACACCTGTACACCACCTCTACACACCTGTACACCACCTCTACACAACCTGTACTCCACCTCTACACACCTGTACACCACCTCTACACAACCTGTACTCCACCTCTACACACACCTGTACACCACCTCTACACACACCTGTACTCCACCTCTACACACACCTGTACTCCACCTCTACACAACCTGTACACCACCTCTACACCACCTCTACACACACCTGTACACCACCTCTACACCACCTCTACACACACCTGTACACCACCTCTACACACACCTGTACACCACCTCTACACACACCTGTACACCACCTCTACACACACCTGTACACCACCTCTACACCACCTCTACACACCTGTACACCACCTCTACACACACCTGTACACCACCTCTACACCACCTCTACACACCTGTACACCACCTCTACACACCTGTACACCACCTCTACACACCTGTACACCACCTCTACACACACCTGTACACCACCTCTACACACACCTGTACACCACCTCTACACACACACCTGTACACCACCTCTACACACACACCTGTACACCACCTCTACACACACACACCTGTACACCACCTCTACACACACACCTGTACACCACCTCTACACACACCTGTACACCACCTCTACACACACCTGTACACCACCTCTACACACACCTGTACACCACCTCTACACAACCTGTACACCACCTCTACACAACCTGTACACCACCTCTACACACACCTGTACACCACCTCTACACACCTGTACACCACCTCTACACACCTGTACACCACCTCTACACAACCTGTACTCCACCTCTACACACACCTGTACACCACCTGTACACCACCTCTACACAACCTGTACACCACCTCTACACAACCTGTACACCACCTGTACACCACCTCTACACACACCTGTACACCACCTCTACACACACCTGTATACCACCTCTACACAACCTGTACACCACCTCTACACAACCTGTACACCACCTCTACACACACACCTGTACACCACCTCTACACAACCTGTACACCACCTCTACACACACACCTGTACACCACCTCTACACACACCTGTACACCACCTCTACACACACCTGTACACCACCTCTACACAACCTGTACACCACCTCTACACACACCTGTACACCACCTCTACACACACCTGTACACCACCTCTACACACACACCTGTACACCACCTCTACACACACACCTGTACACACACCTGTACACCACCTCTACACAACCTGTACACCACCTCTTCACACCTGTACACCACCTCTACACACACCTGTACACCACCTCTACACACACCTGTACACCACCTCTACACACACACCTGTACACCACCTCTACACACACACCTGTACACACACCTGTACACCACCTCTACACACACCTGTACACCACCTCTACACAACCTGTACACCACCTCTACACAACCTGTACACCACCTCTACACACACACCTGTACACCACCTCTACACAACCTGTACACCACCTCTACACACACACCTGTACACCACCTCTACACACACCTGTACACCACCTCTACACACACCTGTACACCACCTCTACACAACCTGTACACCACCTCTACACACACCTGTACACCACCTCTACACACACCTGTACACCACCTCTACACACACACCTGTACACCACCTCTACACACACACCTGTACACACACCTGTACACCACCTCTACACAACCTGTACACCACCTCTTCACACCTGTACACCACCTCTACACAACCTGTACACCACCTGGACACACCTGTATACACCTCTACACCACCTCTACACACCTATGTAAACTACACCACCTGATAATTTACTTTTTTAAATCTTCTTAATCTGAAAAAGACTGATGAATAAATTCTGATTCCTTCAGCTCTAATTCCTCTGACTGTGTGCACGATGAGGTCATTTAACACCGGCATCAGATCTGATTAGACACCATGGAGATAAAAAAAAGTTTACACACATGTTGTAACCGCTAAAAACATCAGAGAAAGAAAACTTTTTATTTTAAACGCTGAACTTTAATATCCAGTATAGGTTAAAGAGATTCTTCACAACAACAACAGAAGAGGAAACACATCGTGGAGACTGAGTGTTACAGTGCTTCCTGTGGGATTACATACACTAACACTCTAGAAAAACAAAACTAATGAAATACCAGTAATTACACAGGTCACATGACACATCGTTGATTGTTCTTTTCAACAAGCAGAGGTTAAAAATGTGAAAGTGAAGGTGACTGCATCATGTTGATAAAGAAGCTAATGTTCACTCTAGTCTCACCTAGTCGGAGCTTCAGACTGACCACAGAAGGTCTGACCTCCACAGCAGCTTACTTTACTGACCAAAGAAGCTTGTTTGATTGACAGCTAAAACAACCAATCACAGTCCGTTTTATTCATTGACATGTTTAAAGCCTACAAACGCAGACCTTCAATGCAGCTATAGAAAACTCGTGCAGATTAATGAGTCTGGACCATGAACTGCTTGTTAATTGGAAATTCAGATGTTTACAAACGCTCCCAGTTTGTAAACAAGATGACTTCCTTCTTCCACAAGGGAAGCAGAGCATCACCACGGCTTTGTATCCAAACACTGTCACTCTGCAGAATCCGACCAATCAGATAACAACCTCATATCTCCTGAAGCGTGTGTGTCGTATGCAGGAGGGGTGGAGCCAGTTTTCGGGGGTGTATCTGAAAATGAGGTTCAGTTTTATTTAACACCACCTGCTCCACATCCCTCAGATCCGTAACACACACACACACCTCACTCTAATCATCTCTGACATCACACACACTTCCGGTTATTTCTAAAAACCTGTTGTGACTTTTTCATCACAGATTAGTGTGTAAAGGAAGTGAATTTAATCCGTTTTAAATTAAATCTATAAAAGTTCAACCTTTCACCCCAGTGTAGCTCTGTAAGACTGGATTTCTCTAGATCTCCTAATTAAAGAGCAGAAAGTGAGCTGGAATCTTTCACTCCTCTGTAAGATCATGTGATCTGCCTTGGCGTGAATTCCACTCATATTTAAGCACCACATGAATTCAGCACTCTGAAAAAAAGGAACTTCAGCAATCTGAGTAAATGCTGAGCCTCAGAGTGACCATCCTGGACACAGAATACTGATAATACTGACCAGAGGCTGAAGGACATGAAGAGACAAAGGAACATGAAGGAAAATGAAGGATATGAAGAACATGAAGTGACATGAAGGAACATGAAGGATATGAAGGAACATGAAGTGACATGAAGGAAAATGAAGGACATGAAGAGACATGAAGAGACATGAAGGAATATGAAGGAAAATGAATGATATGAAGGACATGAAGTGACATGAAGGAACATGAAGGATAATGAAGGACATGAAGAGACATGAAGGAACATGAACATGAACAGACAAAGGAACATGAAGAGACATAAAGGAACATGAAGGACATGAAGAGACATGAAGGAACATGAAGGATATGAAGGACATGAAGAGACATAAAGGAACATGAAGGATAATGAAGAGACATGAAGAAACATGAAGGAACATGAAGGCCGTGAAAAAACACGAAGGAACATGAAGGAAAATGAAGGATATGAAGGACATGAAGAGACATAAAGGAACATGAAGGACATGAGACATGAAGGACATCAAGGAACATGAAGGACATGAAGAGACATTAAGGAACATGAAGAGACATGAAGATCATGAAGGAATGTGAAGAGACGTGAAGAACATAAAGGACAAAAAATAACATGAAGGACATGAAGGAACATCAATATGAGCTCTGATGTGTTTATACTCAGTCAGGTTTTTCTACAGGAACCAGAGAAGGTTCAGAACCTAGAGAAAATGACTGAGGAACCGTGCTAACATGGAGCTTCGGAGGCAAACAAACATGCTGCCTCAGCTCAGGTTCTTCCCCAGCGACTCGACCCACACCATGTGTTTAATACACAAAATGTTTTAAACAGATTCTCAGAGTATCCAATAACTCTATACGTTCCATACACACCTTACACACAGTGTGTGTGTGTTGTGCAGGTTGCACATGATATGTTGAGACACGTCATGTTCTTCTAAACATCATCTACGTTTCATTGTTCTTCATCTGAACCTCGGCCAGAACTTTGGTTTGTTTTGGTTTCAGCGTGAGACAATAGAAGACAGAGCTTCCTGGAACGTCTCCATAACAAGACAAAAAAAAACGTGTGAAACCTCCACAGGATCAAACACCTTCATCACCTACACATCAATCTAGATGCGACCATCCACTTTATTAGGAACACCTATATGCTCATGCAGTTCTCTAATCATCAATCACAGTGTGTGAACTCCCACAGGTTCAGGTTCACGTCAAACATCAGAATGAAGAAAATGTCCGAACTGTGAGACTTTAACCGCTGCATGGATGTTAGCTCTGAACCCATCATAAACATAGACTCACACACACTGTTCATAATAAAGTGGACAGCATGGTTGTGCCAGGAGACCTGACAGACCCCCAGAGATACTGCAGTAATGATCAGAATCCTCTAAAGACCTCAGCATTGAGCACTTTATCATCATCAGGTGAAGAAGAGTGAAGCTGTGGGGAAACAGTGGCATGAAAGCACAACCTCGATGGTTCTGATGGAGAAACAGTGAAACCGTAAGAACACTAATACGGTTCCATGAACAGCTCATGAGCCAACACACTGCATTACACAACAGTTTCCTGTAACAGCAGCCAGGTATTGATCTGACCACATGATGCCCTCTTTACTGTAATCACCGTTTAAATAAAGCTGATTATACGAGTCAGAGATCTGTCCATAAATACTGACTCTACATGAGTCCATAATTAAATCCACAAAAACACCCGCAGCTTATAATCCACTCATCCAGCACATCTACTGTCCATCACACAGGTCAAGTCTCATAGTTCAGACATCTCTTTGTCCTGATGTCTGACCTGAACATTAACTGAAGCTCCTGCCATGTGATTGGCTGATTAAATAACTGCATGGACGCTCCTAATTAAGTGGCCATGTACACATACTGTCTATAGACTGTCAGCTCCTGTGGTTTATGTAATGAAAGTGATGGTTGTGGTCTACAGAAACAGACTGACCAGCCATAACGACATAATTGGTGCTCCACTGTGGTGTCATTAATATCCAAATGTATTCAAAAAGGGCGGAATTATACTGCTTCATGATTTGCATACAGAATTCACTGGAGGAAAAACAAACAGACGATGACATGAACATAACTTCCGAGACTCTGTGTTACCCATAATCCTCCTGCTTCTGTGTCACGGTACAGACAGAATGGAGAAGATAAAACTGTGTGATTTTACTGAACTATGTATTTATGGAGGATTGGCTAATATATTGTTAGCTGCTAGCATGCTAATGGTCAGCTACTGTTAAAAAGCTAGCATCTGGAACCCCATTAGGAGATATATTTAGTGAAAACCTCAGGGAGTAAAATAAAGGTTCACATGTCAGCACCACATGTCACATGACATCAGAAAGATTCCTGTAATGTTCTTATATTCTATAATATTCTTGTAATGTTCCTGCAACATTCCTGCAACATTCCTGCAACATTCCTGTAACGTTCCTGTAATGTTCCTGCAACATTCCTGTAATGTTCCTATAACACTCCTGTAAATGTTCTTGTAATGTTCCTATAACACTCCTGTAAATGTTCTTGTAATGTTCCTATAACACTCCCGTAAATGTTCTTGTAATGTTCCTATAACACTCCCGTAAATGTTCTTGTAATGTTCCTATAACACTCCCGTAAATGTTCTTGTAATGTTCCTATAACACTCCCGTAAATGTTCTTGTAATGTTCCTATAACACTCCCGTAAATGTTCTTGTAATGTTCCTGTAATACTCCTGTAACATTCTTGTTATATTATTGTAACGCTCCTGTAGTGTTCCTGTAACACTCCTGTAACATTCTTGTAACGCTCTTGTAGTGTTCCTGTAACACTCCTGTAACGTTCTTGTAACGCTCCTGTAACAGTCCTGTAACATTCTTGTAACGCTCTTGTAGTGTTCCTGTAACACTCCTGTAACGTTCTTTTAACGCTCTTGTAGTCTTCCTGTAACATTCTTGTAACACTCCTGTAACAGTCTTGTAACACTCCTGTAGTGTTCCTGTAACACTCCTGTAACGTTTTTATAATGTTCCTATAACGTTCCTGTAACACTCCTGTAATGTTCTTGTTATATTATAGAAACTCTCCTGTAATGTTCTTGTAATGTTCTTGTAACGTTCCTCTAACGCTCCTGTAATGTTCCTGTAACATTCTTGTAACGCTCCTGTAATGTTCCTGTATCGTTCTTGTAACGTTCTTATGTTATTGTAACTCTCCTGTAATGTTTCTGTAATGTTTTTGTAACGGTCTTGTAACGCTCCTGTAATGTTCCTGTTATGTTCCTGTAACGTTCTTATGTTATTGTAACTCTCCTGTAATGTTCCTGTAACGTTCTTGTAATGTTCCTGTAACGTTCCTGTTATGTTCCTGTAACGTTCTTATGTTATTGTAACTCTACTGTAGTGTTCCTGTAATGTTCTTTTAACGCTCTTGTAGTCTTCCTGTAACACTCCTGTAACATTCTTGTAACGCTCCTGTAGTGTTCCTGTAACACTCCTGTAACAGTCTTGTAACGCTCCTGTAGTGTTCCTGTAACACTCCTGTAACAGTCTTGTAACGCTCCTGTAGTGTTCCTGTAACACTCCTGTAACAGTCTTGTAACGCTCCTGTAGTGTTCCTGTAACACTCCTGTAACAGTCTTGTAACGCTCCTGTAGTGTTCCTGTAACACTCCTGTAACGTTTTTATAATGTTCCTATAACGTTCCTGTAACACTCCTGTAACGTTCTTGTTATATTATAGAAACTCTCCTGTAATGTTCTTGTAACGTTCCTCTAATGCTCCTGTAATGTTCCTGTAACATTCCTGTAACATTCTTGTAACGCTCCTGTAATGTTCCTGTAACATTCTTGTAACGCTCCTGTAATGTTCCTGTATCGTTCTTGTAATGTTCCTGTTATGTTCCTGTAACGCTCCTGTAATGTTCTTATGTTACTGTAACTCTCCTGTAATGTTTCTGTAACATTTTTGTAACGCTCCTGTAATGTTCCTGTAACACTCCTATAATGTTCCTGTTATGTTCCTGTAACGTTCTTATGTTATTGTAACTCTACTGTAGTGTTCCTGTAACGTTCTTGTAATTCTCCTGTAATGTTCTTGTAATTCTCCTGTAACGTTCTTGTAATGCTCCTGTAACTCTCCTGTAATGTTCCTGCAACGTTCTTATAATGCTCCTATAACGTTCCTGTTATGTTCCTGTAACGTTCTTATGTTATTGTAACTCTACTGTAGTGTACTGTAGTGAAAGACAAGCTGAAAGCTTTCGGAGTAAACAGACGTTAAAGTTGCACTGTTGTAAAATACACACAACCTGACCTTTGACCTATTGTATAACCTGATAGTATTATTAACTAGCCAGAACAGGAGCAGCGTGGTCTTCTACACACAGACACGAGCCACCGCACCTGAATATTCAACACAGTACAGAGAGTACAGCTGTACCCCCATCATCATCAAGCTTCAGACTGAGAAGAAGATGAGGAGACGTAGGAGCAGAGCCTGACGGCGTGAACTTACGTGCTCATGGAGGGAAGTCCTGCTGCGTGTGGTCCACGGTACCGGCCTGCTGCGATGGTGACAGACAAACAGAGACGTGAGGCAGAAGGGGCTACAGTGCCATGCCCTCGCTGTCATGCAGCACCATCCCACTGCGGCCGCAGGGAAACAATGGCACACTGACCGCAACCTGTGACAGAGACAAAGAAAGGTTTTATACGCTCTGAAACGGCTCTGAATGAATCGGAGAGAGATAAAGAAGGATTAGAAAGTTCATGAATGGATGTAGACCCTCTCTGACCGCTGGGTCTTGTCTGGGTCCAAATCACCTATAGCACAGAATAATGCTAAAGATTTATTTTTCCCCAGTGAGGAATTAAAAATCTGCCTTGAAAAAAAATGTAAAATCGTGATTAGACCATATTTATCGCCTCTGATAAACACGCTGTGTGTGTGTGTGTGTGTGTATGTGTGTGAGAGAGAGAGAGAGAGAGAGAGAGAGAGAGATTCCTGAGTCAAATGGGAAAATAATGTGTTTTAAAAAGACACTATTTGGCCCAGCGGCTCAGGAAAACCCTCCAGACATCTAGGTTCTGATCATTTCTGCTAGAAACTTCTAGAATCTAGAGGACTTCTGAGAATGAAGTAAAAATCCCTCACACCTCGAGCCTGAGACTGAAGCGAGGATTCAGTCACAAAATCAAGAGAGCCAGCAGTTTTTCCCGCGATTTGCTCCGAGACGCTGCGTGTGACATCATCAAGACGCGTTCTTCGTTCAGGTGTGTGAACAGTACAGCTCTCAGAGGAACTCATGACAGACGTCTCACTGAGAGGAGATCATCATCCTGTGCTGGTGCTTTCACCAATCCCAGTCATTTTCCACACACAAACTCCACAAGTTGCGTCACAAACTGAGGTAAAAAAAAAAATAAAAACAAAAAAAAAAACAGCTGCAGCAGTCCTGGAGGTTCTGCTCATCACCTTTCTCTACGCTCCACTGACCTCTAATTAACGTAATGACCCTCTGATTTGGGCAGTCGCTCGTGTTTACTCAAATTCTTGCTATTTCGTGTCTTTATAATTTTTCGGCTCGTTTAAAGAACAATTTAAAACCTCGTCCTCTGTAGAGTCGAGTACTCTGCTCTGTTTTGATGTAATGTGGGGGTGGGGCTACTGCAGGGCTACGGGTTTTTCTGGAAGTAAAGAAACTGTCCTTCATCTGCATTTCCCTAAAAACTGTCCAGATTTCTACAACAGAACACAGCTGATCACTTTAGAAGAACAGAAACGCTCCACTGCCATGTCGGTCGAGGTGTTCCTCATGGCTCAGTACTCCCCCCACTCTTGTTCATCATATACACACCTCACGGTTATATTAGAGCTCCACAAGCCGGATATCTGGAGCATCTGATTATCTGATGACGTGTCCATTCAGTCTCTGCAGGACATCACGCTAGCTCTAGAGCTCCAACTAGCTTTCCTTTCTCCTTAAATATCCTTAATGCATCATCTCTTCATTGTGGATTGTGTCATTCACTCTTTTTTTTATTGACCAGATAAAAAAAAACTGAAAAACCTTCAAAATGTGTAAAAGTCAGCTGTAAGAATGAGAACTTAAAAATTAGCTGATACACTGAAACCATCTCTCTGATCTTCACTACAAACTCCATCAGCTGACATGGGGTCTCTCTCTCTCTCTACCTCCCTCCGTCCCTCCCATCTCACTCTCAATCAACTAGAAGATCTGATCTCAGATCATCATCACATTAAGCTCATCACCACAGCTCAGATCCAACAGACTTGACCTGAACATCTCCCAGTGTGTGAAGTGTATCCATGTTTGACTCTGGAGCTCCATGTGAGAAGATGGTATGAAGAGATCTCTCACCTTTAATCAGACCACAGTAACAGAACTGATCTGTAAATGTGTCTAATTAAACTTTACAGACCAGCAGAGGCTTTGTTACAACAGAAAGAACACCAGAACTCCAACACCATCTCCACCACAGAGCCACAGACACACACACACAATTGCTGCTTCTTCTCCTCCACAGAGTATAAAGCACACAGTTCTCTAGAAGATCTCTGTATGCTGTAGAGTTACACTTTCCCTTCAGTGGAGCTACAAACCCTGCTCCAGCAGGACCATGTCCCTGTGCACAAAGCAGCTCCATGAAGACATGAAGGTTAGAGTGAAAACCTGGAGTGTCCTCTGACCTCAACCCCACTGGGATGATCTCACTAATGATCTTCTAGCTTAATGAATCACAACATCTAGTGGAGAACCTTCTCAGATGAGTGGAGCTGGAATGAGATGTTCAGCATGGACATGTGGTGTGATGTTGAGGGTCTTGATTTGTAGGATGTGTAACATGACCGTGATTCACACTGCACAGCAGCACAGGTCATTTCATTGTGGCAACATGTTCTTCTTCATGCCAAAACAGCTCAGAGCCATCGAGGTATGGACTCCATGGATCAGACTTGTTTGTCCAGCACATGCCACAGCTGATTGACTTGAAGGCCAAGTCAAGATCAACAACTCTCTGTGATGTTCCTCAGTTGTTCCTGACCAGTTCCTGCAGGGTGTCAGAGAGCACTGTGTCCATGAAGGGGTGAAGCTGGTCTTCACAACATTGTCCAGAACATCGCACTGCCTCTGTCGGCTCACCTTCTTCCCATAAAGCACCCATCTCTTCTCCAGGTATCAGACTCACCTGCCCTCCACATGATGATCAGACCAGCCCTTCTCCTTCCACTGCTCCTTGGTCCAGTTCTGATGCTCAGGTGTCTGCTGTAGGAGTTTCAGTTTGTGCTACAGAGCTCAGACCAGACGGTGAGTATCCTCTCCTCACATACATCATGGAGCCTGTCGCTGGGTCACTGTTTGTCCAGCACATGCCACAGATGATTGTTTTGGAGGCCAAGGCAACATCAACAACTCTCTGTCATGTTCCTCAGTCATTCCTGACCAGTTCCTGCAGTGTGTCCATGTAGCTGGTCTGCAGCAGTTTTTGGTAGGTGCCTTAGAGCACTTCCGGTTAGGTTCTAACCCTGAACACCAGGAACACCACACAGGAACTGCTGTTCTGGACATCTGCTCTGACCCACACATCTGGACATCACCGCTCAGATTCTTACACTGAAATATTCATCCTTCCTCCTGATCATCACCTGAGACCTGACTGTTCACCTGCGATAATAAACCACACCTCCGACTGTGAGATCTTCACTGAGAAGAACATCTACAACAGCTTCATCATGATCCTCAAACTGAAACTGATGAAACGTTTGTTTTTTTTTGTTCGTGTTATTGTGTAGAAAACCTCTGAAGGTGTAACACACAAAACTCCTGAATACAGCAGCAACATTCTGAGAGATTAAACACCATCACACTCTTCACCACAAACACACACATCTCCCTTCAGCTTCCACAAACCTCCTCTGAGAAACCTGAAAACACACAACTTCTGTTCTCACATTCAGAACTTTATACACTCTCTCTGATCATAATCACACACAACGCCGTGCGCGTGCGTGCGTGCGTGCGGAGCTGTTTCCGGGTCACCCGATCACAACACCGCGGTGACATACTGGCTGAACTGGAACTGCTGGTTAGCTGTTGTTTTGAAACCACGCACACACGCACAGATGATGTGAATGAGAATCATCAGCGCCAACAAACACTTTAATCCAGAAGCATGTAGAGAAGAATGACGCGCGGTTATATAACACTGAGGATGGAGTGACAGCAGGAATGTGTGCTAAGCTAGGGTTAGCTAGCTGTGTGTGAGTGTATGTGTGTGTTTACTAAAAGCAAATGAATCCATCACATGACCCCGACTCTTCTCTCTCCCTCACACACACACACTCTCTCCCTCACACACACACACTCTCTCCCTCCCTCCCTCTCTCACTCACACACACACACTCCTACCTGCTCAGGTGAAGAGATCAGTCCTGCATTCAGTTTTTAATGCAAATGTTTTGACAAGCCGCGAGTGCGCGCACGCGCTACACTTCTGATGATCTCTGATTGAGTAATTAATCCACGCGCTATTAAATCCGACCCCGCGCGCGTGCACACGCTGTTATTCCGTGAAAAAAAACACGGAAAGTTTTGCGTTGTTTCTTTGCTTGTTTGTTTGTTTGGTTGGTTGGTTGTTTTTTTGCACGAGCCGTGGCTACATCACGCTTTAGCCAATAAGGTTGCGTGTGCTAGTTGAAGGCTAGCCGAAGCTAACGAAGTTAGCCGAGAGCTATTTGAAATCCAGGACGCAGCTCGTTTTCCCTTCGCGTCCTTGCACTAAAGCCGGAAGTGAAGATAAATCCTGCGCTGGAAACGTCTGCGCGTCTGTCGCCGCGAGTCGCATGCAGACTGTCACCCGGAGCGAGGCGTTCTTCGTGTGTTTAATCCTCGCAGTGCTCGCTCTCTCTCTCTCTCCGCACCGCCATTTTCACCATTAAGCTACACAAACAAACAGCGAACCCGCTTACGTCACCTTCATGATGCGTTCACCCCCCGCCGATCTACATACCATGCTGAGCGGGGACTGTGACTGCTCGCATGGCTTAGGAATCTGATCGTCCGCGCAGGTCTTGCACGCCACCGCGGCTCCGAAGGATTCCAGGCGGTGCGCGTGCACGAGACTCAGCGTACCGGAGCCTCCATGATGCGCGTTCACGAGCGTGTTTTTTTTAGGTTAATATGAAACGAAGCAGTGAGTGAGCACTGAACTCTGCCGGAAAGTTAGGTTTGATCTCTGAGCTCTATTCCTGTTACCTCATGATTAAACCTGACTCGGTGTGTTTATAAAAAGCCGTGCAGTGTGTGTGTGAATAAACATGGCGGCCACGCGCCTGTCCTTAGGCAGTCTCACTTCAGCGCCATTCATCCTGCCTTTGGCTTTATTTTTATTTTCTGACAACAAGAAGACAGTGTTACTATCACTACCACATGAGCAATCTCACACGGATGTGATGTCACAGATGTAGGCGGGGCAAGATTTAGACAGGAAGTGGTTGTAGGAGCCCTGTGTGATTGACGTCAGGAATAGATGTGTGGGATTTAACACCTCACTCATTTACTAGAACAGGTGTGACGTCACTGGTTATAATTAAGTCATGTTTTATTTTATTCTGCACTGTGATTGGTCGAGCAGCGTGTTGATCAGCAGGGGGCGTGGCTCCGTGTTTCTCTCCTGTACACATGTCAGCTCCAGATGTAGTTCATTCCACTGAAACTTTTACTACAGCCTGTCTGTTACCATGGCAACTATCCAGCTGTGGACTCTCTGTAATGGAGCAAAAATAAAGAAAATATTTGAGCATATTTTGTCTGAAGTGTCAGTTACTCAATATTTATTTCAACATCACGCTCTCACTTTGCCACCGCTGCAGAACCCTGACATTCCCTGTAGCGTGAGGTCACAACAAGCCATCAGTCCATCCACCTGTGTTCCTGTGTTCCTACGGTCAGGAGAATCTGTGTGTGTGTGTGTGTGTGTGAGAGAGAGAGAGAGAGAGAGAGAGCATGGTCTTCTGTGACTGGAATCCAGTTCAGATGTCCTTCCTTCACCCCAGTATGCAGAGTGTATTCTTTCTTCACCCCAGTGTTCCCAGTACAGCTCTCTGACCAGTAGAAGGTGCTTAATGATGGTGAATGGGTTTATTAAACAGAGAAACAGAACCTGACCCATTTCCCCATTAAAACCAGGCTAAATGTAGGACCTGCTGGAATATTTCTGCTGTGTTTCTGATTAATCCTGAAGCAGCACCGCTAGTGATTTACACCACCCACACAAAACAAACTGTAGATTTACATGAAGTGAACGACAGTGGACTTTGTGCTGCTTCATCACTGCAGTAAGGAACCGATCTGAGTTCAGCCTCAGGATTAAACCAGCTCTGGAGATCTAGAGCTTCATTTCTTGTTGAAGAGAAAGCATGTGCAGCAGTGAGGGCGCTTCTCTTCCGGTCCAGTCACTGGCCACAAACATCCATAACTAGTTCATGCAAATGACCTCATGCATATTTAACTGGGGCATGAACCATTTATCAGTGAGGGAGTGAGCAGTGTAAAAAGCAGAAGAGAGGAATTGTGGGAATTAACATCCTCAGTGGTGACATCGTTAATAAACACAAGTCGCAGCATGTGACGTAATAATGTTAGTGCGCTCAGCTGCATTTTGGACACAATCGATTTTACTTCTTTTAGTTAATTTGTCAAGTTTGTACCAGTTGAAATGACTGTAGCTGGAGGTGTGTGCTGGAGACGGATGCTGCTGGAGACATGGGAGAGGCACATCAGCTAAATCAGTGTCTCCCAGATGTCCAGCAATGTCCTTCTCCAGTACACGCCTCCAGCTAGTTACTTTAACTATTAATAAAAGGGAAAATGTCTGGAATGCACTATACAGCCAAACGTATGTGCACGCTGACCATCACACAGGTGTACAGGACGTCTCTGTCCCTGCTCCAGCTCCATGAAGACATGGTGTAGAGGTGAAGGTTGGAGTGAAGAGCTCATGTGATGGTCAGGATTGGAGACTGTCCTGAGGTCCTAAGGAGGAATCAAGGACATGTTCTCTTCATTTTTTACTAGTTGGAGGTTGAACAATACAAGTTGAAGTTACAACTTTTTGCTGGATGCAATGTCATTCAAATATGATGTTCTAGAGCATCTCACGTGTACAACACTTAAACCTATAGCACTGTGAAAAGTACAGAAGCCCTGAACTGCTCGGTGTGAACATTTTTCTCAAGTGCTGTCATTATTTTAGGAATTTGACAAGAAAGTCAAAAATAACATGATAATAATCTTGAAATAATCAAAATAACAAGATGGTATCTTGAAGTAACGATATACAAAGTCAAAATAATTAGTTAGTAAGTGATAATGACAAGATACTGAGTCTAAATACAGAGATGATTCTCAAGGTAATGAGTTATTAAGTCAAAACTGGAGTTAGAAAATCAGAATATTGAGATATCAACTGACAAAATAAATGTTTGCCTTGCACTTCAGTGCTTTTTTAAAACATTATTTATAGCTAGACGTGTACATTTTCTGAAGAAAGTGGTGCTTGCCAACAAACAGGGTACCAATACTTTTGGAGGCAAGTGATCAGATAGGGCACCCAAAGTTTTGTATGCAAGTGGACAGTTACGGTGCCAATACTATTAAAGACATGTGTACAGACCAGGTGGAGCCGAATGGATATGTGCAAGTTATGTCACCAGAAATCATACTACGCAGTTCTTCCCTCTGTGCTGAACATTTTGATATGTCACATGTCCAAGCTGCAGTCATTCTGTGACTCTATGCAGGTGACTTCTTGTGAAGTCTTCAGAATACTCATCAAGCAGGTCTCTGCAATGTGCCAAGAGATTTTGATATGTCACATGTGTATGTTGTGGTAATTTTGTGATTCCAGGTATTTGTGGATTGACATGCACGTGATGTCATCAGCTCTACTCATTGGGCTGAGTGTCTCGATATGTCACTTGTGTAGTAGCTATGTTGGGGTGAATTTGTGTGTCCACTCGTTTCGAAGCTTGCCGTGCGCTTCAAGTCATCAAAATTCACGTCGTGAAACTCTACTCATTGTGCCCGGTGGTTTGATATGTCACATGTCATACATATGTTGCAGTTATGTGGTGATGGCACATATTTTGGGCGTTGACCTGCACGTGACGTCATCGCAAAACACGCAACACAGTGTTTTGCATAGCAAGCACCACTAATTACCTCCAGAGTGAACAAGCTGATAAATAATATAATGATTTCTGAGAAGGAGCTGTGTGAGAAAGGTGCAGTAGCTCCTCCACACCAGACAGCGGCCATGTCGCAGGGGGGAAAAAATAAAATGGTATCGACACGCGGGCGGCGGCGTGACGTCATCAGCGCGCGACACGAATTCCGCACCGAAGACGCGATGGAGTCCGAGTACGTATCCTATCTTGTTTACATTTTGTATCTGGGTTAATCTTCTGCATCGGTGAACACACACTGTTCTCGCGGTGTAAGAGCACCATGTGGCGTGTGTGTGTGCGCATGGAGGAAGTATTTTACAGAATCGATGATGTTAAATCGGCACTTTATTCACCGCACATGGGTCTGGAGTTAGCTCGCGCTGTATCCGGTGAAGTTCTGTACGAGTCTAGAGTATAATGGTTCTCTCTGTCTCTTTTAGGACAAAGAAGATCATCAAGTTGGTTCCTGAGAACCTTCTTAAGAAAAGGAAAGCATATCAGGCGATTAAGGCGACTCAGGCCAAGCTCGCTTTGTTGGAGAAGAGGAAGGTGAGTGTGTTCCTTCAGCTCAGTGGATGAAGGTTTACTGGAGAAACAGAGACTCAGGGTGTGAACAGCTGTGTGTGTTTTAACAGATAAAGAAGGGACAGTTGAAGTTCACGCGTCTGGAAGAGTTTCACAAGTACAGCAGGAGGAAGTACAGGGATGAAGTGCGTCTGGCACGAAACCGGCAGAGACCTCCTCCTCCTCTTCCTCCTGCCAAGAACAGCCTGGTGTTCGCTGTGCGCATTCGAGAGTAAGCTCCTTTAACCCTTCTCTACAACCTCCTCTCAGGGTCTGAAACTGTCTTACACGTGTGTGTTTGTGTTTTACATGATTATGCGTATTCAGGATTAAAGGCGTCAGTCCCAAAGTGAGGAAGATCATCCACATGTTTCGGCTGCGGAAGATCTTCAGTGGAACTTTCATTAAAGTCAGCAAGAGCTCCATGAACATGCTGCGAGTCGTCGAACCCTACGTGGCCTGGGGGTGAGAAGGCGTCACGGTTTGAACGTTAGTACCTGAATAAACGTGCGCCGTGATTATTCAGCTCTTTCTGATGTTTCCGACAGATTTCCTAACCTGAAGTCAGTCCGTGAGCTCATCTTGAAAAGAGGCCAGGGAAAGGTCGAGAAGAGAAAGATTCCTCTCACCGACAACACCGTCATCGAGCAGCATTTAGGTAAGATGTGTTCCTGATGTTCTGCTGAAGGTGTTGGTTTATTCAGACCTCAGACTGGATAAGGTGATGCTCTCCTTCCTCCATCTACTGACGATCAGCAACTGTAGTGTTTGGCTCCTCGAGTCATTCTGTCGCTTCTGACATTTTAAATGAGTGTCAATGTGATCAGGGTGACGCACATCACAAATACAACCATAAATTATATCCAGAGGACTTTTTCTGCACATCATTCTGAATTATTCTGCACACTGAACGCTCCAGGAACATCAATTTAACCCTCTCGAGATCCTTGAGCTGGGTTTCCTCTTTCGATGGGATGAGTTTCTGTTAGTTTATAATGAATGATAAATAATACACATTGAACAGTGTGAGAAGTGTAAAAGTATTGGAATGAATCACACTCTAACGGCTTGATACCAGATGTTTCTTCTCACTGTGTGTGAGGTGTTTTAATATCGTCTTTTAAGTCGTCGTGTGTGGTGTTGTTTGAGTCGGTTCACAGGTATAACGTGCACACCGACGCCACCGTCTCCTCAGAGCTCTTACACTCCTCATGTCACTTCAGCCTTCCGGAGATTTGTCTCCGTATTCCACTGTTTGGGTTCTAAAGGAGCGGTTTTCTATCCTGAGTGCTTCTCAGTTTAGTTCGTCTTCACTCCGCTCCTGAAAGCTCACATGGAGGTGGTGTGTGCATGGAGAGCACTGGTGCCATCTGCTGTGTGCGTGTGTGTGGCTCGATGTTCCTTTAGCTCCCGATGCTACAGAGACACTTCCTGTGTACGGTCCAATCAGAGCCGTTTCCAAGCTGATGGAAGAAGGTGGTGGTTCCTGGTAGATAGGAGAGATGGCTTGAGTTTGGAGGAGCTCTGTGTGTGTAGTGTTCCTATCATCTGAGCTACAGAGCTAATCACTGAACTAACAGGCTTAGTCTGACCGTTAGCTAATTATTTATACTGCTTTAAAAAAAACCTACATCACTTGCCTAAAAATCCACAACAAGATGCTGGCTAATGCTTGAGATGTGATGAAAACATTTAACTAGTGAACTTTCTTTAGATCACGAAGTTGTGTTTGGGCAGAAAATCAGTGACCTCAGTGTTTCCACCTCTGTTTAATGTTCTCACAAACGAGTAGTGTAATTCATAAGAGACGTGTTCACCTTCAGTCTCTCTGAGGGGTGTGTGTGTGTGTCCGTCTCTGGTCGCTGCAGGTTAGAGCATCCATTAGCGTTATGTATCACTTAGCAATCTGTAATAATAAGTGGAGAACATTTTAACTAACTACTTCAGATGATCACCAAGCACAGGGTGAGGTATCTGTACTGTAATGTAAGGGTGAGAGCAGCAGGGGGCAGTGTCTCCTCAATCATAGCAGAGAGCAGGTGAAGAATCGAATAGAATTACTGTTGTAAAAGAAATTCTGTGAATTCTGTCTGAAGAGATTTAACTCATCATTAACTCCACAGCTGTATCCCTCACACACAGCCCGTGCAACAGAGTAAAGATAGTTCATGCGGAACAATTGTTTGTAGAGTCGTGTTTGTGTGCGTGTCTGGCTTTAGATTGTAATTGTTTTGCATCTCTACTGTATTCCCTGTAGGTCAGCATGGGATCATCTGTTTGGAGGACCTCATCCATGAGATCTACTCCGCTGGAAAGAACTTCAGGGTGGCGAACAGCTTCCTCTGGCCATTCTACCTGTCCGTTCCTCGACACTCGGCCAGAGACAAAGTCGGCCTTCTGAAGGAGATGGGTGAGCCTGGACCTCGAGCCGAGGACATCAACAGAGTGATCAGGACCTTTAACTGAGCCTCACTTCCTGGAACTCGGACACACTGTACTGTTTTATGGAGAGCCGCTGGCTTTCCTGTCTTTACTTTTCCCCGTTCTGATGCGAGATTGGACGTGGTTTCAGATCGATGCCCTCACAAGGTTGGATCGGATGAGAGTTCGACTTCTTTGGTGTAATGAAACTTGTTCCGTCTCGTGGGCCAGGTTCTTTAATTTTGTGCAGCAATTTATATTAAAACTGATATGGTTTATTATAAACGTTAGTCCCGTGGCATTGGAGTGTCTGTGTTGAGTTTAGTGTGGTCAGCGCTCGCATCAGATTAAAAAATAACCAAATTCCGAGTGGTGAAGTGTAATAATACAGCATTAGGACACAACCGATACACAATAGTGCAGCAAACAAGCTAATACCTAACAAGTTAAACCACTCATCTTTAACTAGCAGTTAGTAGACTGTTGCCAAAAGTTTTGGAACACCCCTCCACATCATTAAGTTCAGGGGTTGGGCTCGGCCTGTTAGTTCCAGTGAAAGGAACTCTTAATGCTTCAGCTTCATACCAAGATATTTTGGACAATTTCATGCTCTTTGTGGGAACAGTTTGGGGATGACCCCTTCCTGTTCCAACATGACTGCACATCAGTGCACAAAGCAAGGTCCATAAAGACATGGATGAATGAGTTTGGTGTGGAGGAACTTGACTGGCCTGCACAGAGTCCTGACCTCAACCCCATAGAACACCTTTGGGATGAATTAGAGCGGAGACTGCGAGCCAGGCCTTCTCGTCCAACATCACTGATCAGCTGTTTATTCTTCTTCAGTTCCTCTGAGTGCAGAGCTCTACAAAAATATGCTCAATTCTTGTTTAGCTAAAAAGCTTTTCAGGAGTTTTTCTTTCTGAATTAGATTAACCTTCAATCTCCAGCCCAGATTAGTGTTCTTACTGCCATGAGCTATTCACTGTTAGCTTATTTAGGAAAAGATGCTAATACAACACAAAACCTTTTTTTCCGCTGATTAAACCCTGTTTCCCAAATAGTATCACTCTCATGACCTCTTGATTCTATCAGTAGTTTTATGTTCAGTGTAGTCTCGTTTCTGTTATATCTGGTTGGACTAAGCCTAAGAACACACTATGACCAAAAGTTTGTGTCCACTTTTAGATGACAGGAGTTATAGCCATGCTAACAGGGTCTGACCCCATACTGAGTAAGGCTTCATTCCTCCTGAAGGACATTAAAAAGATCTATAGGGATCTACTCAGGTTTAATGGTGTTTATGGTGAAATGAAGTTTTATCTATTGTCATGAGGTCACTACGAAGCAAGCTGGAAAAAAACACGTTAATAGCACGCGACTTGAAACAAATTTAAACAAATAATTTATGACCACAGAAATGTAAATTAGCACCACATATGTTATTTTAACTATATATACGTGGGTATATACGCGCACTCTCCCGTGGTCATCCATTCGGTGGTGAGATGGTTAGAAATCACTGGACATACTGAGATAGGGGGAATTATATAAAAACTGGCATTTTTAGACAAATTTGTATTCTTTTCTAAATAGTTAAAAACACCGGTCAGCCATAACATTATGACCACTGACCGGTGACGGGAATAAGACTGATCTCCTCATCATGGCACCTGTTAGTGGGTGGGATATATTAGGAACATTTTGTCCTTGAAGTTGATGTTGGATCAACCGGAGACAGGGTCATGGGCGGCCAAGGCTCACTGTTGGGGAGAGAAGGCTGGCCCGTGTGATCCGATCCAACAGACGAGCTACTGTTGCTCAAACTGCTGAAGAAGTTTATGCTGGTTCTGATAGAAAGGTGTCAGAATACACAGTGCAGGACGGGTCAGGGCTGCTTTGGCAGCAAAAAGGGGACCAACACAATATTAGGCAGGTGGTCATAATGTTATGGTTGATCGGTGTATAATAACACTAGAAGATGCAGCTCTTCAGTCACCACTCACAAATGTCTGATCTGATTATACTTCTGGTTAAGAGAATCAGCCTCACTATCTGTGGTCCATATTTTAGTCAAATTATTTGAATCATCACTCTTCAGTGTTTCTCACAGCTGTATGCTGCTGTTTAGTGTAAGTTCTGTTTCTTAAGTAGGTTTTGAAGAAACACTGAGGACATTCTGCAGTATGCTGTAATAGTTTTATGGTTATTAACTTGATATGTTTGTTTATTAATACAATCCTGGTGAAGTACGTTTAGAAAATTTGGTTCAGTGAAGCATGCATCTGATTTACACAAACTATTTCATCTCAAGAAACTGAAAAAATCTCAGTGTGAGGTGGACTGGTGTAAAGCTCTCTGCAGCAGTGGAAACATGATGGAGTGATGAATCTCACATCACTTCCACACATCTAGCAGTCTGAGGGATGAATGTGGTTTGGTGGAGGTCAGGAGAACGCTAGCTCCTGGAGCACACGGTGCTGACAGTAAGGTTTTTGGTGGAGGAGGAATAACGGTCAGATTTGAGCTTCTTATCTCCAGTGAAGGGAAAAGCTCTACTACAAAAACATTTAGACATTTGAATGCTTCCAATGTCGCATTAAAGGTTTGAGGAAGAACCTTCCCAGTTCCATCATGACTGTGTTTGAGGAGGTCGGTGGGAAAGACCTTGAGTGTCCTGCACAAAGCCCTGATCTCAAGCCCTTTGAGATGAACTGGACCTGGAGTTTCCTGACCCATGATCTTGAGCACAAATCCCCACAGTCGCACTGTACACACACTCAGGAGCGTGAGTAGAATCTTTCAAAACATTTTTCTGAACGTTGGATTTTCATGAATACGTTTCTGATGTAAATACTTCTATAAAAGTTTTATGACTGAATCCATTCACATCCTGATAAACCAGGCCCATTGTTCATTCTTTACTCAGTCTCCCGTCTCAGCCTGACAGTCGTAGCCGTTGTTTTCTTCCTCAGTGTGTTCAATCCTCCTCATCCTCTGTGTTTATCATTATTTCTGTTCATGTGATGATATAACCTCTCTAATGACTTGATTGAGGTTCAGTAAACTCACGTTGATCCTCACTATTCTACTGAAGAAGTCTATTATTCTAGTATTCTATCTTCAACCAAATGTCTTCTGTAACCACTGACCAGTCCCTCACATCTGCCTTGCCCACTCCTCCTTGCAGATCTCAGCCAGTTGAGAGAGATTAGAGGAACATCTGGCACATACATTCAGATCTAGCCACAACATTCTGATTGGACTGAGGTCCTGACTCGGCCAATCCAGAGACCGATTCTTCTTTATTTTAAGAAGACGACGTTCCTTGGTGGTTCTGATTGAATGATTTGAGTCATTGTCTTGTTGCATCACACGTTTTCAGCCCAGCTTGAGCCCTCTGACTGATGGCCGGAGATTCTCATGAAGAATTTGTTGACAGAGTTCAGTCGTCTAGGCCCGGAGGCAGAAAAACAGCCCAAGACTTCCACATTTCCACCACCATGCTTCCTCTTTTCGTGGAATTCAGAATTGGCTTTTCTCCAAACATGGTGCTTTTCATTAGGACCAAATAAATCAATTTTGGAATCATCTGTCCAAGGAATGGACTTTTGCTCTGTCAAACGCTCTCTGGTGAAGTTCTTGGTTCTTTTTTTTTTTTAAGAGCAGAAGCTTCCTTCTCACAATCCTCTCCCATTTCCGTCTGATTGTAGATGCATGTACATTTACCCCAGATGTTGCCAGAGAGGTCAGTAACTCAGAAGTGATGTGTGGGTTGACCTTTGGTGCTTCTTGACGATGTTTTTGATGGCTGTCCACTACTAGGCAGAGTTGTGGTCATGTTGAATGTCCTCCATTCGTAGATGATTTGTCAGACAGTGGATGGATGGAGCCGGAGATCTTCTGGAGATCTCCTGAGGTCCTCCTTTCCTCTTGGCATTGCTGGTCATTGTGGGCTCTTGACTTGACCACTACGGTGGTTTGATCGGTTTCCCCTCTGTTTAATCCGTGTTGCTCCGCCCCTTTCCTAACGATGTCTAATTTGATTGGTCTGTTGAACTGAATCAAATGTGTGGCTTTCCATCGTTCATCTAGTGTTTTTGGTTTCTCACGAAATTCCTTCTAAACAAAGACAAGCATCTGATATTTAATATCTAAAAAAAAACTGGTGATGGAAATCATTTTAAATCAACAGAAACCTCTGATCTGATCAACGGCTTCACAAACGTTCTCGAAACATTCTTCACAAACCTCTAAAGTCTTTACAGAAACAGGAAGTTTATACAGGAGGAAGTTTTAACTCTACATTTTATTGAGATCAACAACATTTTATAAATTAAGGACACGAATACATAATAAAGCTAATTTCTCTACACGTGAATATGATTTCTCTTAACATGGAACAGTCATTATAAAAGTATGAAGGCACTTGTTTCTTGAATTCATTCAAACAGTTATAAACAATGTTTTTTATCAAATAGGTGTTTGTGCTATAAATGCTTTATATAATAGTTATAACACCTCGAGGCTGAATGTCTTGGTTTAAAGCAGGTCTTTATACAGTAGCTGCTCCTTCAGACAGAAACTACACACACACACACACACACACTCCATCACAACATGTTAAACACTAAAACGTTTTTAAAAAGGTCTGAAGTTGTGACACGTCCTCAGGTCGAAGGTCAGGATAGAAACTCAGTCCTGTTAGAAGCTCCACATCTCGCACGCGAGCCACATGAAGCTGAGTCCAGTCTTCAACCCAGGAGTAATCACCCGCATCCTGGAACACACACACACACAGGGGTGAAGAGTACAGCATGTGTGTGTAGTGATGTGTTTATAATAAACAGTAGTGTGTATTGATGTGTGTGTAGTGTTGTGTATTGTAGTGTGTTAGTAAACAGAAGTGTGTATTGGTGTGTGTTGTGTAGTATAGTCTGTTGTCTTGTGTGTTGTCTTGTGTGTTTTGTTGTGTAGTGTAGTGTAGTGTTGTGTATGACTCAGGTTAAATTCTCCTACTGCAGTTATTATTAATAAGACAGAAGGTTTCAGCCTTGTGGACTTTCTAATCTCCAGTAGTTTTAGTCCTGATATGAATTTACTGACCGCTGAAGGACACAGAGCCAAACTTACATGACAGGTCTCCGTGTTATCAGGACGATGAGGTAGGATGAAGGACATGGTCTCTATCTGACCCTCACAGTCCCGCAGAGCTGAGGACGAGTTCTTAGAGCTGGTCAGAATCACGAAGTAATGAGTGGGCAACGGAGGGGTCAAGCTGTTAGACACAAACATCACAGTGTCCTTCAGTTCATTTCACCTTTATTTTTTTCGAAAGGTTGGGTCAAACTCTCTTAAATAACTCACGTGTCTCTCCGTTTCATGATGTCGAATCTTCCATCAGTGTTTTTATCGAATATCGGTCCACTCATGACGGTCAGACACCGCAGAGTTCTGGAATATTTTACAACAAGAACATTGTGGAAATAATCCCAGATACCTGAAGAAGAAAAAAGATGACAAAGTAAACATCTGAAACTCTGGTGTGTGTGTGTGTGTGTGTGTGTGTGTGTGTGTGTGTGTGTGTGTGAGACAGACTAAAAGCAGGTGATAAATAAAGAAGTACCTTTAAAGACTGTGAACATTGGTGCTATGTTACTTGTGATCAGAGAGTCGGACTCGTTTCCATCTGAAGCCAAATCTGCAGAAGTGAAATTCCAAAAGAATAAAAATTTAAAAACAATCAGAGAATTCGGGGGAAAAAAAGGAAAAACAATAAACTTATATAACCCAGCATACACACACCTGAGCTAATACTCTATTGAAGCAGCTTTTGATTCAATAGATATATACAGCAATCCCCCTCTATATCGCGGTTCATATATCACGGTCCCGGTATGATCACGCTGATTTTTATTTGGAACATAACTCATTTTTTTTTGCGGATTTTCCTGCTATATTGCGATATCCGCAAACCTTATAGTGAATTGTTTTTATGTTGAAATAAAGTAATTTATTAATAAAAATATAATTATATTATTTACAAAATCTAATCTAGCCATGGGGGTCAGTCCAGTGACTTCTGTGCCGGTCCCAAGCCCGGATAAATAGAGAGGGTTGTGTCAGGAAGGGCATCCGGTGTAAAATATTGCCAAATTTAATCATGCGAATCGTCAGTACTCTGAATTGGATCAGTCGAGGCCCAGGTTAACAACAACCACCATCAGCACCGCTGACCTACAGGGTGCCAGTGGAAATTGGGCTACTGTTGGTCGGAGAAGTAGAGGAGGGAGGAGAGGAAAGGTAAGAGTTTAGGACTGAGAATAGGAACTCTGAATGTTGGTACTATGACAGGGAAAGTTAGAGAGCTGGCTGATATGATGGAGAGAAGGAAGGTGGATATACTGTGTGTACAGGAGACCAGGTGGAAGGGTAGCAAGGCTCGTAGTTTAGGAGCAGGATTCAAGCTGTTTTATTATGGTGTGGATAGTAAGAGAAATGGGGTAGGTGTGGTCCTGAAGGAATAGTTTGTGAGGAATGTTCTGGAGGTGAAGAGAGTGTCAGACAGGGTGATGAGTCTGAAGTTAGAGGTTGAAGGGGTGATGTTGAATGTTAATGGTTATGCCCCACAGGTAGGTTGTGAGTTAGAGGAGAAAGAGAGATTCTGGAGTGAATTTGATGAGGTAATAGAGAGTATTCCCAGGTGACAGGAGCAGATTTTGATGGACGTGTTGGTGAGGGGAACACAGGTGATGAGGAGGTGATGGGCAAGTTTGGAGTTAAGGAAAGGAACCTTGAAGGGCAGATGGTAGTGGACTTTGCTAAGAGTCGCTGTGGCGACCCCTGAAGAGAAGAGCCGAAAGAAGAAGAAGAATTACAAAATATAAACATGAATTAAAATGAAGTAAAATGTTAATAATATATAAAATACTGTACAGAGTATTTACTGAAGAGTCAAAGAACACGTAGCATTGTTTAGGAAAGCACGGTGTGGGGATGCTGAATATCAAAATACAGTTCGGCTAGAGGAACGAGTCTGGCCAATCGGAATGCCCTATTCATTTAATCAGGATTGTGACTGGCTGCTAGCTTTGTGTGCAGTTGGGGAAAGGGAAGCATACTTTGTATAGCGGCTCAGGCCGGTTGAAATTGACTAAGGAGTTAACAGGTGGTTCACTAGTGGGTGGTAGGTAGTACTCTCTCTCTCTCTCATACTGTATGTATCGTGTTGAAGGGCTCATCAAAATGAATACCTGTACTGTACGTACTTTAGAACAGTAAAATGTTGCGTATTCTTATAGGTTTTGTAAATACTTTAATTACTGTACCGAAAATGTAAGCATACAGTAACTATACAGTAATGTTCATCTCGCTATATGGTTGCAAATGTTTTCTGTGTGTGTTTAAAGAGTGTGGGAGGGTAATTTACGGCTTAAACAATAAAAAAAACACGCATTTGGGGGTGGCGTCCGTGTATCGCGGATTTTCTTTTATTGCGGGTGATTTTGGAACGTAACCCCTGCGATAAATGGGGGACTACTGTATATATATTAACATTTTGTACATGATAATTACTTTTAAACAGTAATTGTTTTGTTCTGAACATAGCCACACCCCTAAATAGAATATTATAATAAGATGTGCAGACTCTGGCAAACATATATACATATACATACATATAGTAACATTTATTTTTTCTGTTTTTCCCCAAAATCACAAAAACGTGCCATTTTATTAGGAGACTTTTTATATCTGCAGTAAATATTAATGATGTTAATGATGTGTGTTTATTTGAAGTAAGTGTAAATAAAATCAGAGTTCAGGTGGAACGTACTGGGAGGATGAAGAAAGCCGTACGTCAGTGTGAGGTTCTCCTTATAGAAACTGCAGGACTGACTCTCTTCAGCTGGAACACGAACATCTACACGAACACACTCCTCCTCTGAGGGACTGAGAGACTGAACAGCAGACTGAGAGAGAGAGAGAGAGAGACAGGGAGAGATACAGAAATAGAGTGAGAGAGAGAGAGAGAGAGAGAGAGAAAGACAGAGATAGAGAGAGACGTACAGATTATGGACATCTGAGAGAGCTGGGATTAAACTGCTATCTCTTATCACAGCTGTGATTGTTTATGAAGTTAGTTATTCATGTCCATTTCACAGAGACGTGATGTTTCAGGTTCATCATTCTCAGAATCTCACCAGCGGTTGGAGACTATACGCAACCCAGAGAGGCATAAGGATGTCTTTACTGTATCCAGTGATGTAGGAAACATGCTGAAGAATGCAGTAGTCTGCTCTCTCCTGGAGAACTCGTGGAGCTCCATATGGCAGATGAAGATGTTTGTCTGTCGGCTCTGTTGGAGTAGATGGACGCTTTATTCAGCCATGATGAAAATGTGAAGCAAAGTAAAAGCTGTAGAGTGATACTTGCTACTACTAGTGACATACTTGCACTGATCAGACGGCGGTTGAGGTTTTCCACCTGAAACAGAAATACACCCAGTTACACCCAAGTGGTCAGTTCATGTGTCTGGATTGCATTTACACTTTTTTGACTTTATGAGCTCGTTATCATTATCTTCATTTCAGAGTGCTATATGTGGTTTTGTCTTTCCAACCTGGGATTTGTTGTAGAGCTTACAGGAGCAGCCACGGTCATCCTTCACAGACAGAACAGAGGAGGAACAGACGGAGGCTGAAGAGATCTCAGGAGGGTGGACTGGACGATAAGGGGGGTTCTTCAGTAGATGGTTGAGACTCCCATGTGTGCCATTGTTTGGAGCAGGAGGAATTTCCAACAAATCTACATGAAGATGAACAGTTAGCATTTTAGAGATTACACATTTTCCCAAACATCTCCATAATGATGTTCCTTTTATTTAAGCATTACACATTAATTACATTAGTTAAAGTTTCTACTATTAAATTCCAGTAAATGATTAAATTCATTGAAGTTGAATTTCGCTGAAATGGGACAGATTGAAGACTTTCCAATCTTCAGCTATCCAATCTGTGACCACTGCAGCTCCAGATCCCAGGTCTTGGCAGACATGAGTGGACCCCAGTGTGGTCTTCTGCTGTGCTAATCCATCAGCCTGAAGATCTGACATGACAGCAGATTGAGTTCCACCAGAAACCATCAAAGCAGAGAACCTTGAACCATGTCAAGGGACATGACAGACAAGTACAAAAGGAACCTATTGACCACTCGCTGCCTACACACCATCTGCAATGAAAAAACAACTAGGCAGGAAGCGGAGGTGAAATGTCAGAAGGAGCAGTCTTTATTTGTCACTTAAACATTATAGGAAATTCTTTTCTTCACATATCCCAGCTTGTTAAGGAGTTTGGTGTCAGAGCAAAGTGTCAGCTATGATACAGCCCCTGGGAGCAGATGGGGTTGAGGGCCTTGCTTAAAGACCCAGTAGAGGAAGCCTGGAGGTGCTGGGGCTTGAACCTGCCCTTGACCTTCTATTCAGTAGCCCAGAGCTGTAATCGTTGGGTCAACACTTCATCCCACTCAGAACAGACAAGAACAACATCCCTACACAGTTTTTGACATGGATCTTCAAAGGAAAGAGGGGAATTCCCCAGAACATCTGGAGAAGATCAGTGGTGTTTGGATTTTCCTGAAAGGAGCTGGACACAAGTTGACCTACAGTAGAATCAGGCCTTTGTCCCAGCTCATGGTTCCATTAGACATGGGATTGTGCGCATTAATTTACTATAAGAACTGGTTAACTAATAAAAGTTAATAACAGTAATCTAGTCAATGGTGTTCATATGAAAACGCGTCCGTTCACACGTGGAGGTCACTCACCACACAGGAGGTTATACACTTCTATATTTTCGAAGGGAGCTACAGTCGTCCTGTACTTCATTCCTGGTCCATATCCTATGAAAATGGCCTGTAAACAATGACAGTGTTAAGACCCTGAATATCTACAGGTGTGTTTTTGTTTCTATTTATTTTTATTTTAGAGAATTATAAAATAATGTCAGAGTTTCAGCCTCTCTGGGGCTAGTGCATGAAGATTTCTCTACAGACGCTTTTGTCACATATACATTACAGAACAGTGAAATTCTTTCTTTGAATATCCCAGCTAGGAAGTAGGGGTCAGAGCGCAGGGTCAGCAGGGTTAAGGGCCCAAGAGAGGCAGCTTGAAGCCCTGACAACTTCTGGTCAGTAACCCAGACCTTTAACCACTGAGCCTCACATTCTACAGCTCAGTGTATTTTATTTCTCTGGCTAAGGTGATGTTTAATTATCATTAGATTACAGAAGATACTTGACATCACAGCTGCAAATACTGACCGACTGTGGTGAGTTCATTCATGTCCTTTAAGCTTGTAGACAAACCAAGAGAAGCTCCCATCATTATTAAGGACAGTGTTATCCCTGATGATTTAATAAACTGGATACACTGCACTGACCTGCATATTTGTGAAGGTGTTATCTGAGCCGTGGAAGCCACCAGTGCAGTACTTCACTTCATATGGGTTGCTGGAGAAAAACAAGGACACAAAGACAATCATTACTGCAATTTCTGACCGCTTAAATCAGTGTTTAAAATGTTTCGATTGAAAGTCATTGAGAGTTCTCACAGGGCCGCCTGCCACCCGGCTCTCATGTAGAGATGACCTCTTTCTATACGGACGTTGTTAGCAAAATGGAAGCGTTTGGGAAGATGCTCTGTTAGATATGGCCTCATCGGCTGATCGCGAGCTCTGCACTTCAAAGGCATGGAGTGAGAAAAGGAAGGAATAAAAGATGCATTAACTTGAAAAAAAAAAAAACGAAAAAGAACTGCAATAAAAGCTCAGACAGAGTTAGATATCCATAATGAGAAGATTGAGAAGATTCATACCGACAGATTCTTCATTAGCTCTTCATAGTTAACTGTCAGAGGACAGAACAGAGAGAATATGACTGTACAATCATTACACAAACACACTGCACACTGTACACACACTGTACACACACTGTACACACACTGCACACTGTACACACACTGCACACACACTGTACACACACTGTACACACACTGTACACACACTGCACACTGTACACACACTGTACACACACTGCACACTGTACACACACTGCACACTGTACACACACTGTACACACACTGTACACACACTGCACACTGTACACACACTGCACACACACTGTACACACACTGCACACTGTACACACACTGCACACACACTGTACGCACACTGTACACACACTGTACACACTGCACACTGTACACACACTGCACACTGTACACACACTGTACACACTGCACACTGTACACACACTGCACACTGTACACACACTGTACACACACTGTACACACACTGCACACTGTACACACACTGCACACACACTGTACACACACTGCACACTGTACACACACTGCACACACACTGTACGCACACTGTACACACACTGCACACACACTGTACACACACTGCACACTGTACACACACTGCACACACACTGTACGCACACTGTACACACACTGTACACACACTGTACACACACTGCACACTGTACACACACTGCACACACACTGTACACACACTGTACACACACTGTACACACACTGCACACTGTACACACACTGTACACACACTGCACACTGTACACACACTGCACACTGTACACACACTGTACACACACTGTACACACACTGCACACTGTACACACACTGCACACACACTGTACACACACTGCACACTGTACACACACTGCACACACACTGTACGCACACTGTACACACACTGTACACACTGCACACTGTACACACACTGCACACACACTGTACACACACTGCACACTGTACACACACTGCACACTGTACACACACTGTACACACACTGTACACACACTGCACACACACTGCACACTGTAAACACACTGTACACACACTGCACACTGTACACACACTGTACACACACTATACACACACTGCACACTGTACACACACTGTACACACACTGTACACACACTGCACACACACTGTACACTGTACACACACTGCACACTGTAAACACACTGTACACACACTGCACACTGTACACACACTGTACACACACTGTACACACACTGCACACTGTACACACACTGCACACTGTACACACACTGTACACACACTGTACACACACTGCACACACACTGCACACTGTAAACACACTGTACACACACTGCACACTGTACACACACTGTACACACACTGTACACACACTGCACACTGTACACACACTGTACACACACTGTACACACACTGCACACACACTGTACACTGTACACACACTGCACACTGTAAACACACTGTACACACACTGCACACTGTACACACACTGTACACACACTGTACACACACTGCACACTGTACACACACTGCACACTGTACACACACTGTACACACACTGTACACACACTGTACACACACTGCACACTGTACACACACTGCACACTGTACACACACTGTACACACACTGTACACACACTGCACACACACTGTACACTGTACACACACTGCACACTGTAAACACACTGTACACACACTGCACACTGTACACACACTGTACACACACTGTACACACACTGCACACTGTACACACACTGCACACTGTAAACACACTGTACACACACTGTACACACACTGCACACTGTACACACACTGTACACACTGTACACACACTGTACACATACTGCACACTGTACACACACTGTACACACACTGCACACTGTACACACACTGTACACACACTGTACACACACTGCACACTGTACACACACTGTACACACACTGTACACACTGCACACTGTACACACACTGCACACACACTGTACACACACTGCACACTGTACACACACTGCACACTGTACACACACTGTACACACACTGTACACACACTGCACACACACTGTACACTGTACACACACTGCACACTGTAAACACACTGTACACACACTGCACACTGTACACACACTGTACACACACTGTACACACACTGCACACTGTACACACACTGCACACTGTAAACACACTGTACACACACTGTACACACACTGCACACTGTACACACACTGTACACACTGTACACACACTGTACACACACTGCACACTGTACACATACTGCACACTGTACACACACTGTACACACACTGCACACTGTACACACACTGTACACACACTGTACACACACTGTACACACACTGCACACTGTACACACACTGTACACACACTGTACACACACTGCACACTGTACACATACTGCACACTGTACACACACTGTACACACACTGCACACTGTACACATACTGCACACTGTACACACACTGTACACACACTGCACACTGTACACACACTGCACACTGTACACACACTGTAAACACACTGTACACACACTGCACACTGTACACATACTGCACACTGTACACACACTGTACACACACTGTACACACACTGCACACTGTACACATACTGCACACTGTACACACACTGTACACATACTGCACACTGTACACACACTGTACACACACTGTACACACACTGCACACTGTAGACACACTGTACCCACACTGCACACTGTACACACACTGTACACACACTGCACACTGTACACACACTGTACACACACTGCACACTGTACACACACTGCACACTGTACACACACTGTACACACACTGTACACACACTGTACACTGTACACACACTGTACACACACTGCACACTGTACACACACTGCACACTGTACACACACTGTACACACACTACACATACTGCACACTGTACACACACTGTACACACACTGTACACACACTGCACACTGTACACACACTGCACACTGTACACACACTGTACACATACTGCACACTGTACACACACTGTACACACACTGCACACTGTACACACACTGTACACACACTGTACACACACTGCACACTGTACACACACTGCACACTGTACACACACTGTACACACACTGTACACATACTGCACACTGTACACACACTGTATACACACTGTACACTGTACACACACTGCACACTGTACACACACTGTACACTGTACACACACTGTACACACACTGCACACTGTACACACACTGCACACTGTACACACACTGTACACACTGCACACTGTACACACACTGTACACACTGCACACTGTACACTGTACACACACTGTACACTGTACACACACTGTACACACACTGCACACTGTACACACACTGTACACACACAGTACACACACTGCACACTGTACACTGTACACACACTGTACACACACTGCACACTGTACACACACTGTACACACACTGCACACACACTGTACACACACTGCACACACACTGTAAACACACTGCACACACACTGGACACACACTGCACACACACTGGACACACACTGCACACACACTGGACACACACTGGACACACACTGGACACACACTGCACACACACTGCACACACTGTACACACACTGCACACACACTGTACACACACTGCACACACACTGCACACACACTGTACACACACTGCACACACACTGGACACACACTGTACACACACTGCACACACTGCACACACACTGTACACACACTGTACACACACTGCATACTGTACACACACTGTACACACACTGTACACACTGTACACACACTGCACACACTGTACACACACTGTACACACTGTACATACACTGCACACACTGTACACACACTGTACACACACTGTACACACACTGCACACACTGTACACACACAGTACACACACTGTACACACACTGTACACACACTGCACACTGTACACACACTGTACACACACTGCACACACTGTAAACACACTGTACACACACTGCACACACTGTACACACACTGTACACACACTGCACACACACTGTACACACTGTACACACACTGCACACACTGTACACACACTGTACACACTGTACACACACTGCACAAACTGTACACACATTGTACACACACTGCACACACTGTACACACACTGTACACACACTGCACACACTGTACACACACTGTACACTCACTGTATACACACTGTACACACACTGCACACACTGTACACACACTGTACACACACTGTACACTCACTGTACACACACTGCACACACACTGTACACACACTGTACACTCACTGTACACACACTGTACACTCACTGTACACACACTGCACACACACTGTACACACACTGCACACACTGTACACACACTGTACACACACTGTACACTCACTGTACACACACTGTACACACACTGCACACACACTGTACACACACTGTATACACACTGTACACACACTGTACACACACTGCACACACTGCACACACACTGCACACACTGCACACACACTGTACACTCACTGTATACACACTGCACACACTGTACACACACTGCACACTGTAAACACACTGCACAAACTGCACACTGTACACACACTGTACACTGTAAACACAGCATACACACTGCACACACACACTGCACACACACTGTACACTGCAAACACAGCAAATACACTGCACAAACACTGAACACACACTGCAAACACAATGCACACACACTGTACACACACTGTACACTGTAAACACAGCATACACACTGCACACACACACACTGCACACACACTGTACACTGCAA